>NW_028186745.1:1445260-1514406 GCF_003343005.1 Rhea americana
TATCTTAATTATTCATGTTTTCTTCTCTCTTTAAAAGAAATTCGCATTCTTGTGTACAGGTAAAATCTGAGGCTGAGCTAATTTGAGGGATTCTCAGATGAAAGAACAGCTAAATGCAATARAAAGTAAATAATTAGAACAATAAATCAAAGATGGTAAGGATGGGTAATGTTTGGATAGAATTAGTAGAGTCATTTTAAAATTCCAAATATTTTAAATCAGTAAGTTTAAATATTTCATATATTTCTACATATTTATTTTTATGTCATCTCAGATGTAGAGCTGTTGAAAATATTTGGTTATCAGTCAGGCTAACAATTAATTATATTATCAGTCACTAATCTGTGTTATATGAATCACATACAAGAGAGAGATAAGAGAAACAGTTATTCTTCCTAGAGATTAATTACCTAAAATATTAACCAAAATTTAGACTAATATTTTGAAATGCAAACGTATTTGGATACCATATTTATTGCAATTACTGCATGTCTTTGACTTTCCAATTTCTGAAATATGACAAGGGATTATTTTTTATAATTTTGATTAAATTTCAAGTACTGATGTCATTCAAGTACTGACAGGCTTTCCTGGGGTCCAGAAGAATAACTCYCAACTATTACCAAAATTTTGGATGCTTTAAATGAAATTTGAAGGCTTTAAGTCTCTTAGCTTCATGTAAATTGGAAGCATCTCCATTAAGTTATTTGTAAACTGATGAAAGTGAGAAAATGAGATGCATTTTGTTAGCAGCTTTGTAATTTGTAGTTGAGATAGCCCAAAACACCCTACAACAAGATATAGCATCATGATTTTCTTTCAAAGACCTGATAAAAGTTATCAAGGAAAATTAATTTAGAATTTCCTTTGATGTGATTTGGATTTTATATCTTTTATTTTTCTTTAAATGAGCTACACCTAATTTTTGTTTTCCTTCTTGTCAACATTATATTGTACAGGTTAACTAATATAGCTTGAAAAATCTTGCTGAATTCTCTAAATGTTGGCATAGAAGTGAATTCTTGTAGATTTGCTGCAAAATGTCACAAGTTGTTTTTGATGAGATTGTTGAGAATTACCTGTTTCTGGGGGGCAAGGGGTGGAATTTTGGGCATCTGTTTTCCTTCTAACCAGAGCTGTCTTTAGTAGAGAAGGGTTCGTATTCAGCATTTAATAGATGTATATTCTCAATCATCAGTAATGCTGTGTTTCCCCAGCATACTTCTCTTCCTCCTAATAAACACATGCACACACATTTTATATGTATGTGTATTTATTCACTTGTATGTATGATGTAACTTAGATGTATTTAAAAAATCCTTACAAAACAGTTTATGGGGAACATCTCTCTTATGAAGAATAAACATGTTTTCACTTTGTCCTGAGTTTGTTATTTTCCCAGCTTATAACCAGACTTTTSATGAAGCTCTTGAAAATAATGTCTTCCATCCTAATCAGCTATGAAGCACAGGTTTTATTGAGGAAAAATAACTTGATAAAGAAAGGTTGGCAGAAGAGAGCGCAGTCTCAAAGTCGCTATGTGCAAGCTGTATTAGTTTGTTAATGGCTGAGTGTATTGTTTTGTGTAGAGTAGAGAATAAACTGAGACTTAATGACAAATTTCCCCGCTTTATTGGATTTGTAATAAGAAGCTACCAGTTTCCTTTGATATGAGTATCTTAGAGGACACTTGTTTGTGTAAACAAAATGAAAAGCAGAGGACGGGTTGACTTCAGTATATTTTACTGAATGGTTGTGGCAAAGTATGACCTTGTTTAAATGTGCTGTTTGAGTTGCTTCTCTGTTTTAGTTTTTAAAGCAATTTAGTTTTCAGTAGAAAGGGATTTTTTTGTCCAGCTCCTTATTTCCAATCAAGTTACTTTCTGGATGCAGTAGAACATCATACTGCATGATATAAAATCAATTTTTAAAAGAGATCTATAATGTCAAAAATAAAAACCTTTTATGCTTTGAGAGCAGGCAGTCTGGTGGATTATCATGACTCCATCGTGTGAAWTATTTGGATTCATTGTGGCAATGCCTTTTTTTGTGTAATGATATGTCAGCTAATGCTTATTGAAAGCAGAATTCCAGTCTATTTTGAACTTTATGGGAGAGTTGTTTTTTTCAAACAACATAGATCTCTTATTTAGTGAAATTATTGCTTGAAAATTGTATTTCAGTTTAATCTTGTATTCTTTTAGTGAGACACTATGCCATTACCTTGCTTTTTCTTTTCCTTCAAAAGCATTTGGGGAGGATGCTCATTAGAGGCTTTTTCCATTTTTAAGTCCATGTGTGATAAGTCTTCTGCAGAGCTGGTTGGATTTAGAAGGTTGATAGGAACTGTGCTGCAAATGAAACTAAAATTTTAAAGATTTTTAAAAAGGGCCTCTGGATAATGACTATGCATAGCAGCTCACTAAGAGAAATGAGCTATTCAGGCTTCTTTTCAGATGATGAACAGTTAAATGAAGCTTGAATCCCAATCCCTTCCCTTAATGCGGCAGATGGGAATGAGGATGGTGTCTGGGAGGTATCTTTTCTTCAGGCCAGTAATTCTGCATATTAGAGGACTTGCAAAGGTGACAGGCATGGGACTATGGCAGTTGCTTGCTGGTAGCAAATGTGCTCTCCAGTTGTCACCCACCGACATGACATACGAGGTGATGAAGCGAAGGCGAGGCAGCAGCGTGGTAAAGCCCCACCACGGCCCTGGTTGCAGTCCGTGGCCGGCGTCACTGTTCCACCCGCCACCTCCAGGCACTGCAGGATGGGCCCTGGGGGAGGCCCTGCCCTGGGTGGCCCTGCTGGTTAGCTCCAGCTTTTGGCCCCCCTGAGCTGAGCCTGTGTCAGAGCTGGCCTTGAGCATGGGCAGCCAGACCCCAGGAGGAAGAGGCTGCTGGTGCACTGCAGCCTGGTGCAACCATCACATGTAGTAAACAGCAGTGGATGCTTCCATAACTCTCACTCCCTGCCTGTTAGCACCCTCTTTTCTCAGGGCTACCATTTCCTATGTGAAGGGACTTGTCAGTGCCAACTGTTGCAAGGCAATATTTTGAACTTTGTTAGTTAGAATTTATATAAAATTTTATAAAATACCATGGGAGTGCCTGTAATTCCAATAAGTTTTGTTGATATCTTTGTACATGGAAGCATTGTTTAAACATAGATACAATATTAAAAGCCTATTATTTATTAAAGCAACAGGCATCGAAATTGTGAATGCAGTGATTCTAGCTGATTATTCATAGGCGTTTGTATTATTCGGAAGTCTCCTCTTTCTCTGCTCATCTAGTCCTTCAGGACCCCGCTGCAGTCAGCTCCTGTGCTTTTCCCTGCGCAGCTGTGACTCACGCAGGGCAGTTCAGAAGGGAAAACTCTGGCAGCATCATTTACAGCATTAGTTTATAGAAAGGTAAAAAGGAGAGAAAAACACTCATTTGTTGGAACCTACCACCTCTCCCCTGTAAGCCCGTTTGTTTCTCTTGAGGTCAACGTGCTAAGCTTTTGGTACTGTCGGTTTGATCAGACACGCAAGCCATGTCGCACTGCTGTTTGGGCGAGCCGCTGCCCGTCTCCTCGGAGCAGTCGCTAGCGCTAGCTCCGCCGCTTCTGGGGAGCGAACGTGCCGCGACCGCCACTCCGGCGGTTTACTGCAATAGCCTTGCTGCCTTCGCGGCCCATGTGGGCTGCGAGCAGAGACTGTGTTTGGTGGAACACAGTAATCGCATAAATGTCRGCGCTGCCGACCCAAGCACCAAAAAGAAACTGACTCCAAAAAACACTGATTCTGTCCTCACTCTGCTTTGCTTTTGTATTGGTACAGCTGGTTGTCGCTCCTCATTCCACCACRGAAGTACCCGTGCAATTCTGTCCGTCTGCCCTTGGAAGAGGCGAACACAAGGCATCCATAACCTTCAAATGTTCGCAGGTATGGCACCGTATTTGCTGTCCAAAATACTTAGAATTCAAATTAGATAATATTTTTGACGGCATGTAAGTAAGACTTTCGATCTGAAGGACAAATTGAAATTTAATTGCTGGATTCATAATGAAAGAGCAAATGCAAAGATGTCCAGAAGTTAAAACAAATTATAACTTTAGATTTGCATATAACTTATTTTATTTACAGTATTAAAAGAAAATAATATTGACTAGGAGCTGGAACAGGTAATTCGTATTTATTGATTTTGGTGTTGAAAATGATTTTTACTTCGAGCATTTTAGAATTTTTGACTATTTTCTTTAAATTTTCCTAATTTTTAATGAAAAACACCAAACAAAGAAATGTGAGTCATCAACATGACCTGCTAGCTGATTAAAAATTGCACAAAAAGAAAAACTGATATGATGTAAATGTCATTATTTCAGTACATGACCTGTTGTTGAAGGAAGTATTTTATTTCTGAGCACTTTCCTCTCTTCATTCTTGTTGGACTGCCAGATGTCCTAATGGACTGCTGACCTGTGAATTACTGCTGAAATGCTACAAAATGTTTTCAGTAACGTTCTAAGTAACATTACCAAAGCAAATGTTCTTTTATATGATGAAAAAGAGAATTATTTAAGGAAGTGATGTCACAATTTCTTTCCTGATAATGTATGTCTAACAGACGGATTATTTGTAGGCAGTGTTAGCACAGCATGTATTTTCAGAATCCATCCTCTTAAATATTTATTAAGGATCAGCACAAGGAGCCAGCAGTTCTGATATGAATAATATATGTCCAAGTCAAGTTCAGCAGTCATTGCTGTTGTCTTGTCTGAATTCTAATAATAAGCAGAAATCATATCTATAAATTAAAGAAATTAACTGGATAATTTATGTAAACCTTTCAGGATCAAATTGAGCCCTGCCATCTGAATTTTGTCATCCAGTGCAACTCCTGTCAAATAAAGACAGATATCCAAATTTTCATTTGTAGTAAATGTTAGTCACTGTCTCATCCTTCTTGTAGCTTTTTCCAGATGCACTGAATCTTTTCAATATATTGATAAAATCTGTGTAGTTTTTCAGTGCTCTTTTTTATGCCTGGGTCTTTTGAATTTTTTAAATTTCCATTCATTTTTACTCCTACAATACTCACTAAATTCATCCCAGACTATTTTAGTGTGCTAGCTGTTATGATAACTGACAGTGAATATTTATACAGACATAGCGTTACAGCCCTTTTTCATGAAGACTTGAAGAGT
Source organism: Rhea americana (assembly GCF_003343005.1). NCBI lineage: Eukaryota > Metazoa > Chordata > Aves > Rheiformes > Rheidae > Rhea > Rhea americana. Next base: position 1,450,457 of record NW_028186745.1, read on the forward strand.
GTTTCTCACCAGTCGTGGAAGCCTCAAACAACTTTTAATCTTTTTTTWAAAAAAACATTTTGATTTCCCTCCCTTGATTTCTCTGTTTATATGCATCTGAATAGACACTTTAAGACATCTGATAGCTGACTAACCTAAAATCAGCTAATGACAGTACTTATAGGATAAGTCTTAGCTGTTTCTGATGATTGTGCCTCTTTGATGAATTGAAAGAAACAGCTCTGTGTTAGTATCTGCTTCATTTGTTTCTGGTTTGAAGCTGTGCGAAGAACTCTTCACAGGGAGCATCTGAGCTTAGCTCTAATCGCTTCAGCGTAGTTTGTGAAACCTGAAATCAGTGTTGTTGGGGCAGCAACTGACTGAAATGTCAGCTTGAACATAAGCCCCATCCAGAGTTCTAGTATGTTTCTATTATCTTATTCTCCTACCATATCAGTAGCATCCCTGCGTAGTGGAATGAGTTTATTAGTACTCAGTAATACTGGAGAAAAGCTGGCCCTTCTGTTAGATTCTATTTTACATTATTTGCTTTAGCAGTTYGTTGTTTTTTAATCTCCTTTTCCTCTTGATTTTTTGCGCTGAGTGTAATGTGCTCTTCGGCTGAATGCCATAATGGGTCAGCAGAGAACAGWAACTGCAGTTCAGAGACAAGGCCGGCCTGCTTTACAGTCTATAGAATTTCTTATTTTTATTGTTTTATTTTCCAAACTGACCTCTGATTTTGTCTGAATCCTTTTTTAGCTGCTCAGTTTCACAGAATGTCAGAGTGTTTTTTTTTAAAGGTGCTCAGCACTTGACGTAATGAGGCTCAAAATGTTCCTGCTYGTTAACCATAAAAAATCAGTAGAAAACCACAGACTTTTCTGTTTTCAGAACATGAACTTGAGCCTTCAGCAACAATGCTCAAACTTGAACTGTACAATTCACCCACAAATAATATGAATGTATTCCTTCCCCCCAAACCCTGCATTGTACCTCCATGTAAAATTACTTGCTGTGAGCATACAGAGAGGTGGTTCAAACATCTTAACAGTGAATACTGAAAGCAGTTTTAGATTGTTCTCCTTGTAACTCCTGTTTTAAGGCTTTTGCAAGTAATTTTGTTGAATTATCATTACTGTTGTTTGTAAGCTAGCAGAAAGTATCACTAACAAGTCGATGTAGACTAWTCATAGTAGGGTACATCTAGCTTTCTGGAAACATGGTCTTCTGGTATCCTAACACCTGTGTTCCAGTTCCTTTAAAGGACCCAGGATAGTGTGCCCAGTCTTTTTGTGTATATTTAACTACTTGAGGCAGATGTAGTAAAGCAGGGCATGAGCTAGGTACATGAACACTAGGGCATGCTGGTTTGGCCACTGCTGGGCAGCGTCTTGTTGACTACGACGGCAAATGTGCTTCRCTGAAGAGTTAGTCCTGTGCTGTGACAAAGTCTTGCATAGCAGTAGTGTTTGGTTTGCAGTCAGTCAGAGTAATGTGCAATGCTAAATTCTTGCTCATGTAACAGTACTATGAACTAGATGTATATTACATTTAAGTCAACAATAACCAAATAAAATGTAATTTATAAAGGGACGTGCTTTTTAATTCTTGTTAGTTTGAGTAATGGAGAACTCCCCACAGCGAAGGAGATTTTTATTGCTGTCTAAACGAAACATAGGCTCTATTTTTATATTCTGACTTTTAACACTGGGTAGTTGCTGCATCAGTATAGAAACATTTATTCCTTCTTTTTAAGATTCTATTAAAATCCTGTAGCCTTGGATGACTTTTACCAACAAATTTCCTTAAGCAAGATTAAAATGTCTTTTTCCTTACTGCRTTGAATATCTATCTATAAAATGATGATAAAGGCATGCAATTTTGCCATCCAAAGCTATTTTCTGAAGACTTATGCTGTCTCATTTTATTTATCCCTTTTTATTCTTAGAAGCCTCAATCTTTTAATCACATTTAACAGTAGGTATTTCTGAATTTATTGTTATATTTTGAACCATCAGTATTACAGATTTTCCTTAATTTTTGCAGGCAGGTTACTCAGAATTAAATCCAGTATTGCAGATAATGGCAATATTGTTTCAGTTTATTTATTTTTTCAATTATTTATTAATTTCTATTCTCCTTATGGTGCATATGTTTTGTGTGACAGTGAAAAAAGCTGAGCAATGGGTCATTTTGAGCAGTTCATAATGAGCCTCAGATGTTAGTCTTTGTGTTTATTCCTTTTAATTTAAAGCCAGCAACATGTATGCATATATCGTTGAACATTTTCTTTAAAATAGTTGTGGTACCTTTACATTTGCTTCTTATTCACCTTTAAAACTTCCATAATGAGTGGCATTATTACCATCACTCTTAAAATTATCTTAAAAGATTAAATCTGGGACAGGCAACTTTTTGCTGTCATGGTGAAAAATTAATCAACATTAACACATTTAGCTTAATTACCTCTATTTCCACCCCCTGCAGTATGGTGACTCTCTAGATCCACTAGTTCTTTCCTATCTGTCTTCTTGATTCTTTTGTGTATATTTTTCTCTTTAAAGTTCTTTCTTATGTTTGGAGTAATGATTCTAGCTTTTTGGTGGTTCTACTACTTTCACTTCATGAATTATTTGCCTTGGTAAGAAGACTTCTTCTCGCCTCATCTGTTTGCAGGTTTTAATATATTTGCTTTCAGTAGCCCTCTTGCTATCACCCTCTTCTATTCATTCACTACACTGGTAGCTCTGAATAGCTATAGAGATGCTCTGAATAGCATGAAAGTTAAATGCAAAGAGGAATATCTCCCAGACTCCTATATAAAAAGCCTGACACTTTGAGACTATTGGTTCCCAGACTGGTAACATAGTAGTTTGAGGGAAGAAGAAAGAAAGGAAGTGTTAAACAGCACTTCACTTGCAACAGAAAATAGAGAACACTAGAAAGATGGAAGAAGGTAGTTTGCCCTAAAATGTACAGGTATAACTGGTCAAGTAATATATAATGACACAATTTTTATCTACAGCTGAAGGAGTGGATATTTTACCTTTCTGGAACTGGTCTTCTACCTCAGCTGATGGAACCAACGAGCATAAGTACATGCCTTGATCAGCATTCTTCTGTCATCATATTCTTCAGAAATCCAACTCCTGAAAATGTATTGGTAGATGTGGAGCTAAAAGGTACAGTATTTTATTTTTGGAGGAGTGTAAGTGCCTTGAGTGGCCTTAAAAGTGTGAGTTGGATAGTTATATGATTACATTTCCCCGTTCCACATATTGACAACCGAGACTGGAAACCTCCAGAGACTGTGCTGTGGGAGTTGAGAAATAACACAAATCTGTACACAGCACACCAAGTAGGTCATACCAGCCTCATGTATACAGGCAGCTGGTTTGTGACGGTGGACTGTATTGTAGCCTTTAGGCAGTAGTATATATTATACTGTGTGTGTGTGTGTGTGTGTGTGGATATAAAAAATTGTATCAGCTTATAGGTAGTTAAAGACGCTAATAAGAACAAAACTTTCAAGTTATTTCTGACTGACCTTCCGAACAAGTACATTTCAGCAATGTTTTCAAACATGTTGTGAAAGTAATGTAAGATCCAGAAATACTAAAGATCTCCCAATGACTGCCCATACCTAGATTTCACAAATGATGCAGAAATCAAGTTCAAAGTTCCAGATTCTCGTTGGTGACTGAAATTTACTCAATGAAACAGCATAAATTTCACATTCAGTGAAAAAGCTTTAGAAAGCTCTCTGAAACTCCACCCAGCCCAGCATAACATATAAGATCAGTAAAGCATTTCCTGGCACCTGACTATAGCAAAAAATCAAGATATAGCTTTTAGTAGCTGCAAACACTGACCTGCCATGAATGTAGTAAGGACACAAAAGTCATGAGCAAAATCAAACCTATGCTAAGATAAGTTTTAAGCCAGGTTTATGCTGTCATACTGTGATTTGGGGTTTGTGGTGTATAGAATAAGTGAAGAAATGCATCTTTTAAAAGTGTTCAATTAAGTCTATTTGTTGTGAGCAAGTCATACTTTTGAATAAATTACTGTTTCTGAGATATGAATTAGAAATACATAAACTTGCAAAACTTGAACTTGAAAAATTGTAGAGCAGTTCATCAGTCTRCTAGTGAACTAAATTCTTATATGAAGTCACCATCACATAAGGTCTCCCTATAATGGTAATCAGAGATGCCTGATTGCCTCTTACAGTGCTTACCTTGGTAAGCATTTTTATTTCAACCTTGATTCTGAGAACAACAGCTTTTCAGCTGAGTCCTGAGAATTAATGGGAAACTTTTTGAAATATCATTTGAAATAGATTTAAGTGAGGAAAATTAAATTGATCGTTAGCTAGAGAGCTTAGGAAACTAGAAAAGAAGGGGGAAAATTCCAGCTATTAGAAAACAGAAAAAATTAACTATCTTAAAAGTGTTGACTCATTTTACTTAAAACGGTAATTTGTCTTTGTTGTTGGTCAAATCAAAGCCAATATATACAGTTGAGTATATTGTCTTTGTAGTTGATCGGTCTTCTCATCAGAGTGTTCAAAAACAGRTGAATATGGTGCTATAAACCTGAATTGAGTTATCTTGGCAGTGTACTGCAAGTTTTCCAGATGGATAACTCATGATTTTTCCATTGGTATTGTTTTCAAAACCATTGAGTTTCCTCAAAATTTCTTCGGGGGGAAAAAGCTGTTTATAGCTGTGGGGCAAAACAAATGATTGATTTTAAAATCATACCTTGGTCTTTTTCCAGGTTGGCCTAAAGTGCCAAGCATCTGACAGATTGAAGCCATGTGTGAAGTCAGGACCTTATTTTTCTAGCTTACCTGAAGTTTCTGTTTAAGTCACTTTATAATATTAGTGATAGAAACCATAGTTATCTTGTAGTCTGTACATTCTTCTTCTCCTTCTTCCTTTTTTTTTTTTTTTTTTTTTTTTTTTTTTTTTTATTCTTTTTATTTTTTTTTTTTTTTTTTTTTTTTTTTTTTTTTTTTTTTTTTTTTTTTTTTTTTTTTTTTTTTTTTTTTTTTGAAGATACTGAATAGTTCTTGGGGTCAAGGCTAATTTGGTCATAACAGTGTTCCTGCTGAAACTCTGCTGGTGATTTATAGAGATTACTAATTAATTGTGTCATCACGTTGGTGTTCTCGTATAAGACCTTTTGATGTGTTTGATTGCTTTAGTTATCTGGTAAATGGAGTGTGTTTGATTGCTGAAGTTATCTGGTAAATGAAGTGTTTAAAGACAGGTTGAAGTCACCCAATGCACAGAAGAGTAATGCAAACTAAATTCTTGCGATGRGCTACTTTTCTAAGTCATAACAGCAGATATCTCAGTGTATCTTTGAATTTCAAATATGAAAGGCAGATTAGAYTCCTACATGTGTAAAACATTTGGGAATCTGAAGGGAAAAACTGTTATTTTGCTGTATGTTTTTCAGAGAAACCCTTCTGCATATCAGGATGAATACAGGCATCAAAAAGATTTTTMTTGGCTTACAAATGGTGGATTTGAAATCTTTAGTTTGGTTAATACCAGATCCTTTTGTGTTATCTCTATGATTTATTTGGTTAAGTAAATGAAGACTTACTGTTGYTCTATTTTTGCTGGAAAACAGACTTCAAGGCTCCCCTGGGTTCAACAGTAATTGACTGAGATATGACTCTTGGGATCTARTGTTTAGCAAGAAAAAGAAGTAAGTTGCTTAGCTTCTTTTAAGGTATTATAGAAATTGTGAGTTTTCAGGGACATGGATAGCTTGGACCCATGTGGGGAATGATTCAAGTGATGAAGAATGATTGAGCAGTTGTTATAGCAGTAGTCTATCAACTCGGATTCAATAAAGGGCTGCAGTAATTGTGGCACCTTTCCACTTTAATCTGTATTGACTGCCTATATTTCCACTGATCTATTTCTTATCTCTTCTCCCAAAGATGTGCTATGTTCCCTTAAACCCACCCATGGTTCTTCTGTCTGTTGACCTTTGTTGTAGCTTTCAGCTGCATAAACACTTTTTAATGGGAGATTCTGGGGATTCTATTCCCTAAGTGGGGACTTGTCGAGAACATTTTTTTGGCAGAATTTAATGGAGTTTCCCATTTTTAACCATTAAAATATTTTCATTCACAACTATCACAAAATAGAGTTCCATTCTTAAATGATTAGACTACTTCTTAGTTTCTTCTAATRCAAACAACAGTGAAGGAGGCAGTGGAAGAGGTAGCATGCAATGGATCAACTGTTTATAAGCTAAATAAATCATGGCCAGGATCTCAGAGACAGTGCCAGAAGTTCCCTACACATTGAAGAGATGGAAACAAGGAGAGGTAACAAAAGAGGAATATAAAGGCACTCTGAGGGTACTTAGCAGAAAATCAGCAAGGCCAAAGCCCAGCTGGATTAGCCCTGCTAAGCCTAGCAGGAGATATATGGAATCTGCAAAAGAGGTTCCACAACTAGGTTAGTTGCATAAGGAAGTTCAGGGAAAATATGAGTAYATTAACAGACAGGGGGAATCAAGTAGTGGCAAACAATGCAGAAAAAGCTGAAGTGCTCAGCACTTTTTCTACCTTGGTTTCAGGCAAAACCTGCTCCCAAATCACCATATACCGATATGGTTTGAAAGGGAGATGGGCATGAGGGAGCAATGGGCTGTGGACTACTTAGAGTAGGTGAATGTATTCAGATCCATAAAACCAGATGAATTTCACAGAAGCTGATAAAAGAGTTGGCCAACGTGATTGTGAAGCTGTGATTCTGTCCTCTGAAAATTTGTGATGATCAGGAGATGTCTCTGATGACTGGGAAAAAAAAAAAAAAAAAAAAAAAAAAAAGCTGAGTAATTTCCTTCTTTTAAAAAATGTTCGAAACAAGATGTATGGAGCAATAGGAAGGACAGCCTCCCCTCAATTTCTGTTAGGCTCATGGAGCACATCCTCTTACGGTTCATGCAGCCCTTGGATTGCACATTCTCTTGCAGTCCATTTCCAAGCACATGATGGTCAAGAGGGTAATCAGAACCAGTCAAATGGATTGACTAACTTGACTGCGTTCTACAAGGAAATGACTAGTTATGCAGATGATAGGTAGAAGTTGATGATATATACCTTGATTTGGGAAGACTTTTGACACTATTTATTGTAATGTTCCCATTTGGAAGCTAAGGAAGCATAGACCTGATAATAGATTGTTGTGTGGGTTGGAAACTTGGCCTGATGATCAGTCTCAAAGGATAATGATCACCAGCTTGACAGTCAGCTACTGGCTCATAAAGAGTGTGGTACCCCTAGGGTCAGTGCTGTGACCCATATTGTTCAAGAGCTCTATCAGCAACATGGATGYGGAGGCAGAGTGCAGTGTAAATTGGGGGGAGTGGCTGACATGATGAACAGCAGAGCTTCACTCCATCAGATCTTGATAAATTGCTGGAATAACTCTTTTTCTGATTGATCTTGTTTTTCAACTTGTCAGCCCTGAGACAGCTGAAGATACAGTAACTTATACATTTTAAATAACAATAAATCATGTAATTTTCCTTCTAAAATGTTAATCCTTTGTGTTTTCCCTCATGCAGAAGCACAGCAAAGTACTAGCTGTGCAGCCAGCCTTATTTGATCAGAAATTAATTAATTACAGCATTTTATGAAGTGTAGAAGGTGTGCATTACGTGTGGTGTGAAGTTTCCCATTGCACATTCTAGTGTAAAATGTAAGTTTGTGTTCTGATTGTACAGCAGCTGGAGCAATTATGAAAAGCAAGCTGCTTGGCTTGTTGAGCATAAATCTAGTGCCAGATAGCATAGCTTAGTACTCTAATACTACTAAGTATATTTGTAAAAATGCTAATCTAATGTGCTAGTCACACACACACAAAAAAAAAACCCAAATCAAAACAGTCAAACATTTCTGCAATACAATTCTAACAAAAATGATTTACAGAGTTTAAATGTGGGCACTAAAAACTACTAAAATATAATACTCTGAGAGACTATCTTAAATTTGCAAAAGTTGCCTTGTTTAAATATTTTAATGAAAACATAGTTGTCTTTTTAACTACAGAACATTAACTTGTCCTAGAGAGATTTTCCATAATAGAGACAGTGCACAGGCAACTGGCTTAGACAATRAAAGACTAATGTTGGCTTTTATGCATCAGAAGTTTCTATTCTTAATTTTTCCTTACACATCAGTAGACCTGACATGATGGTGATCCAATATTCTGCAGTGGAATTATTAAAAGTTTTCTCTGAGAAAATAAATTTCCTACTGTGATCTTTATGGAACTAAGACCATACTTGTCCTCTAAAACATGTTTTGAATTTGCTAACCTGGTTAAGTTGTAACATTAATTTTCTAATTCAGTTGCCACTGCTGACCTGTAAATAATGTTTACTTGTTTTTAATCACAGTAAGATGGTTGTGTTCTGTACTTGAGCTGTCTTTAGGAATAGTTTTACATATAATTGTTTGCTCTCTCTCAAAATATTTACAAAATTTCTTATTTCATTCTTTTCAGAGGAAAAGAAGTATAGTCTTAGTAGCAATGTTATTAAAAGCCAAAAATTATAAGCAAACCTAATTATTCGTTTCACCTATGCTTTGTTACCTTATTTGTTACCGCTATTTTCTTTTGGAAGATATCCCATTATACCTTTTTTTTTTTTTTTTTTTTTATTTAAGCTACTTTTCTTTATCCTTAATGGTAAGCGTATCAGTGCAAGACTAATATTCGGTTACACCTTTGAGGATCCCATTGTGCCAGCCATTTCTGCTCGCAGTAAAGTCTGCAGTTTTGATCAAAAACAATTTACTTCCATGAACATTATACTTCAGCTATATAAAGAGTACGGAATAGAAACTGCTGTGGTACATCTTTTCTATTACAACTACACACTTGGGAAAGTACTAGCTAATTAGGACTGATGGTAATATTATTTTAGACACAACAACAGTAACCTTCCATCTGATTTACTTAAACATTTTAGTCTGAGATATAAGGTAGTCTTAATTTAATCCTCAAAGGGTGTGTGACAGCCTAATAATTCCTAAAAAAAATGCATTTTCCTCAAAAGCATTAATCCAAAGAGTAGACAGTGACCATAATGTCAGCCAGTAACTCAAATTCACACAAGTTTTTGAATCGGTCTCAAAACAGAGCTTGAAACTGTAAGTTTAATGATTTTAAAAACACATTATTTTAGCACAGAAGCTTGTTTCTGTAATGCATTCCTTGTTTAATCCTATGTTGCACTCGTCACACTCACTGCCCATGTTTTTGGAGGCTGGGGAAAGAGAGGAAGGGAGAACTGACAGAAAGCAGCAAGTCTGCAGGCAGAAGGGAACCTTGGATTGACTGTGCTCTTTACAAATTATGTTTCAGACCATGTACCACTTCTTATAAGAATTAAAAGTGGCAACAAGGGAAATAGAGCATCTCAGTTAAAGCTTACAAGCAGTAAACATCAACATTTGTAAAATTTCCGTAACGCTTTAAAGATTTCAGAAGTTAGCTGTATCTTATTTTCAAGTAACATTCCATAGGGAGTTTCTGCATTAGATAGATATGAAATTATGTTTAAAGTAATACACATCAGGAATTAAAATAGAAATTAATTAAGAAACATCATAGCTGTGCCATTTCTGAAGTTTTCATTTTCATTTTCATTTCTGAAGCTCTGTGGAACCCAAGAGCGTTATTCCTAAGAAGTACTTCTTTATATGAATTTTGAATGATACTGTAGCTCAAACTATGTTTTATTTTGGGAAAATATAGAGCAAGTAAAGCCACACACTGTCTGATAATTTGTGACGAAGTGATGAAGTTGTGGACCTCCTAAAACTTACTGGTATTTTCTCATTGAATTTAATGGCAATGAGTTTTTTCCCCAGGATTTATATATGTGTCTGGGATTTAACATTGAACCTCTTATTCACATAAACTTTTATAGCCACCTTTAGAATTCTCATGGGAGTAATGCTTATCTGATTGAAGATAATTTTTACCAATTTGAGCCAATGATCAGAGCTACAGAGTGTGCAAACCCTTACTCTTGCAAATCATTTAGTGACCGTTTGTACTAGTTTAGCTGTTTCAAGTTGAATGTTGTTGTTCTTGTGTAAACTCATGTGTAATTTTTTACTAAGATTTTATGGATGCAACTATCAGATACATAATTGATACTAACAAAGTCTCCAGTGTAGACCAGACTACAGAGTGCAACTGTGTCAGAGTTGTCCATAAAAATTAATAGTTAGTTAATACCTGGAATGCTTTGCTTTATTTCATGAGAATAATTTATGTATTCAGTAGGCCAGATATATTTCCAAGTTTCTGGAAAAAAAGTCCAACTGTTTTTTTTACAAGATATTCACCCCAAAGGTTGAAGAGCTATGATCAAATGAAAGATGAAAGCTGCAACAGTAGTTAGGAATTGGATAAGGGAGGTTGATTGATTGATTCTTCTCTGGAATCCAGCATTACCAAAACTGATCTCTGCAGCAGTATTTGAGACTTTTGGTAATGGCTCATTCACAGTCATGTTAAATAGGTGCTTGATATTGAGGATTATTAAAATTTACTGTATTTCCAAGGTAGGGTTGCATACACAGTAGCTCAGCCATCTCATTTCCATACTGAGATTTCCAAACTGGGATTGCCACTTGTTTAAATGAGTGTCATGAAATGTTTATAAACTGCAACTTAAATATTAAGTCATTTAACTGAACTAAGTGCTCAAAGATAAGTCTGCTACTAATGGTTATATTTCCTTTAGGCAAAATAAATTGGACATAACTCTTGTGGCAGGTATTTAAGTCAATGTTGAAGTAATGAGAAAGTGAAGGTACTATTATTTTCAAATCAGTTTTGAATGTGACTAACCAGTTTAGAATAAAATTGCTAAGATTACTTCGTGCTGATTTTGGCATAATTGCAACCATAATGTTAGCCACCAATGAAAAAAAATAAATATGTATGCAATATGCATATATACTTCCAATCTGATAAATGCATTTTGAAACATCATGAAGCATAACTCAATACTTTTAATTTTATATAGTGGAATTTATAGTGGGAAAAAATTGTCAGAGATTAGTGGTCTGCAAAAATAACTTTCTTGCTAAATAAATATATAACACATATAGCAACCTCTGCTAAATCATTCCAATAAAAGAAGTTTTCAGTACTCAAGGTGTTTGCATCATGGAGAAAATATAGAAAAGAGTTCCTCCAGACTAGTTAGGGAGAGGTTTCACAACAGCCTGATTTCTGCCAGAGCAGTATCTCAGTCCAAGAAAAATGCTAGGGAAATATAGTTGTCTTAATGATATACTAAAATGGGCACATAGGCTTTTCTTATGCACTCAGCTTCTGATATTTGGAAAAGGTCTCCCTGTTCTTTAAGTAGTCCCCTATAGATTGCAAATTTGATTTCAAACCTTTTAGACTAATCTAGTTTCTGGAATCTGAAACTTGTACCTGAGGTGAAAGAAGTATGAGACTGTTTTTCCTTTCAGAAGGGGCAGAGAGGTTAGTGTTTCCAGGAGAACTTTCTCTCACCTTATTGGACGTCTTAGTTCATTGGTCTGTCCCTCAAAGCAAATTTAATTTTGTTCCATAACCCCACATAGCAGTCTTTCCTAAGCAGTCTGATGCATGCGTGTGTATCATAACTTATTCTCAGCAGTTCATCATTCAGTGCTACTGCCCTTTAATAGGACATATTAATCAGCAGTGATCTATCTATTGGGCTCAGATTCTTGCAGTTAACTCCTGAATATATTTCTTACAAGATATATCCTCCAATTATTGCATCTTTTAGCTAGAGACCTTTGGCTACTTGTACAGCTCCAAAACCCTTTTAAATAATTATAAACTTTCCCATCTTCAAACCAGTTTTTCATATCTCATTTTTCATTTATCTGCAACATTGACATGAATCAATGAAAACAATCAAAATAAAGTTCAAATCCTCAGTCTCTATGAGCTAAGCTCTTTGTTCYTTGAGTAACTTGTCATCAAAAAAGCAGATGTTCATTTGTGCCGCTGTTACAGTACTGCTGGCTCTGAGCCCCTGTTTTCAATCTTTCTCTTGCACATTTCATAACGGTGTGGGCTTTTCTAGCCATTTTCATTTTGGTATTTAGCAAACAGTTTATTTATCAAACAGTTTCTTTATAACTTTAGTATTGTTTAACTGAAAAGATTGGCTCTTTCCTTAATGGTTTGCTGTTTTATTTTAATGATGTTTAAGGTGATTTCTATATTACGTTTATATATTCAGCAGAGTAAGAAAAATAAGTGAAGGAAAAAAACTCCAACCCTAACAGCTCCCATTTGAAAGTATATTTTGAAAAATATCTATCCATCTATGAAACTCTTTTTCTCAGGAAATTGTTCAGTCAATTTCAACCTATAGTTGAATTTCCCTGATTATTTTCTTATTTTCTTCTTCTTCTTCTTCTTCTTTTCTTTTCTTTTTTTTTTTCTTTTTTTTTTTTTTTTTTTCCTCTTTAGATCAGGAGCAGTCCAGTCATCAGCTCAGTGAATCTGTCCTACCCAAGTCCGTCCGCAAGGAATCTGTTTTCAGTCTTCTACTCAAACAGAAACAAGGTCTGTAATTTCTTGGTTTTACTCTGAATTTTTATAAAGTATGATCTTTTATGGTCTCTGAAATCTAGAGCGTRTATAAAACTCTGTCAATGAGTGGAACTCTTCCAGTTGATGTGCTGAACACATCTGACTCTGTGGAAACAAGAATTAGCCCCATGTCAATGAAGTTAATACATGTTACTTAAAACAAAAACAAAAAYAAAAAACCCCAACAGCTGCATAGGCCTTCAGTAATGGTTCTTCTCAGTTGTGTGTGTAATGCTGATTTTGGGCAAAGAGTTATTTTTTCCTCACCTCTGCGTTAGTTTTCTTAGACTTTGAAATATGTTTTCATTTTTAAATAGTGTCTTACCACCAAAGTACAAATGTTAGTTGTGATGATGTTGTGTAAACGAAATTAGAGCRTGGGAAACTGACCTCGCCGGAGGTGTTGCAAGGGTACTATACAAAGGGTGAATGAGTCCATGCAGTGATGYGCTCTTAATCTATTCCAAGGAAATGCTCTGAAGTAAGAGATTAAGTTCAAATAAATAAAGTTATATTTTGGGATTATCAAGATAAGCAACAAGGTTTTAAGAAATTTTGTGAACTATTAGGTAGAAAAGCATCAATTATTAAAATTCTTAATTAATTTTAAACTGAAGAGCTTCTTAAAAATGTTTTTTAATGGAAGTGTTTTTTTTTAACAGGTACAAACTGATACACTTGAAAAGCAGACTGTAATTTATTTAAACTGTTATCTGTTTACTTTACTGGCAACCAGTATAGTTTTCTAAAACCCCGTAAAGTACTAGAAAGGAAAAGAATAGGATTGCTAAGAAATTCCTTAGTAAAATAAAACGTTTGTTACTTTGAAGAATCAGTTAGGGAGAAAAGGAAAGGATAAGAATTTCCAAGAATAAATAAGCTAAGCAATGGATAACTACTGWTATTTTTACTAAATTCACAGAAAACAAAGTAGGAAATAGACTTCACATTTATTCAACTCGAGAGATACTTATCTCTTTCTTAAGACTTGCCAATACTTTCAACTGTTTTCTCTAAGAAAGTTGTTCTATTGCAAATTACTATTTTCTGTATTTTCTTRTAGTGTTCCTGATAGTTTCAAATGTGACAATAAAGTCTAGAAACTATAAAACTGAACCTCTCAAAAAGAATTAAATCATTCGGTTTTAATTGTTGGATTAAATTTTAAATGATATTGTTGGTTACAAGTGATTTAATATAGGATAAGAAAGCAGTTAATTGCATTTYTGTTGTAATTTTACCAAGATTTATTTATGACTTGCATATAATAGCAATTTATTTATTCAATTTATCTACTTTTATATTAGAAGCTTGGATTAATATAGCATTTACTGATAATTTAGAGGATTTTAATCATTAAAAGCTATTGATAAAGATRTCTTCATCTATAGAAGTGTAGGAGATGGATAAATTTCTGTATTTATGTAGAATATTTTTATTTTTTTCTTAAGTTGTTTCTGTAGATAACTTACTATTTTCTAATTTCAAAGCATACAGATAGATTATTCAAATCTTAAAGTATAAAATGAATAAAATAATTTTGCTTTTCTAGTATCTCATGCAATTGTATGTGTGAGTCTGTTTCTGTCCATTATAGTAATACACATTAATATAGATCATATTAAACCATACCATTTCCCATGAAGAAATAATATTTAATGCAAATTAAAGACTTGAGTTGAAAAAATGAAATGGAGGGATTTCTTGTTTTCAGTTAATTCAAAAATRTGCCATATACTGGAGTTTTCCTGGAGATGGTACTCAACTACACCTTTTTGTTGAAGAGATTGTTGCAGAACTTGCTGTTTCCAGATTTTCTTTTTCTGCTTGGGGGTTACCATGGCTCAACAATATTTCTGGCTGATATATCAAGAAGGATTTAGAACAAAAAGAAGGTGTAACAATTCATCTGGATGTGATATCATTTTCTATAAGTATATTTTATACAGGCGTATGTATAGAAGCAGTAACTGTTGCCACAAGATTATTTGTATTTTTTCACAGAGGCTTTGAGGAACTGCCCAAAGCAATCTAATCCATAAAGCACATAGTAAAACTGACAGAGCAATCACTTGGCAGAAATATTAGAGCAGCAAAGCAAGCTTTATAAATTATGCCTTCCACTACTTACTGTTTTATATCTTAAATATTTTCTTGATGTAAATCATCTGCTCTGAAAATTCTGCAGCCTGATCTCTTTTATTGGGAGGTAGTWATACTGGTGAATGCCTGCTTGTTTTGCACCTGTTCTCACTCACAGTTCAGGGGCAATGGAATCAYGTTAAGAATCATTTTTGTAGAAAGATTCCATAATTCTTTCCCCTCACACTTAACAGTGTCTGAAGTGTGGATACACAGATCTTGGGGTTTAGGTGCAACAAAGACGGCATCCCCCTCTCTTAGCTACARTGAAGAAGAGTACTCTGAAAGCATGCCAGAATGAAATTTTCTTCTTACTACACTAGTTGGAATATGATTTTATATGATCATTTTATGAGCAATGTTTACACTCCTGGAAAAAAAAATGAGCTTGCTGCTTATTAATTACTTATTTTTCCTCACTGACTCTTTTTTGAACAATCGAAAAATTAAAGGGACAGATATGAGAAAATAGGAGGAAAGCTGAGAATCTTGGAAGCATTTTTTTGTCATACTTTTACAAAGAACAGAAAAATGCTAGGCATGCTGTGAAAGTGTTACTCTTGGTAGGCTATTGTTTTTTTTCTGCCTGGATTTCACAATCAGTGGAAAGATAAATAATCTTGAACTGCTTGTTACTGTTTCTCAGCAACCCATGCTGTTTTGTTACACCCGCTTCTAATACTGAAGCTGTGATCCCATTTTATATCCAACTTGCAGTCTTAGCACTTTATGACTTAGCATATTTCATTGATGTTACAGCCGCTCTGAAAGCTTGTCTGCCTTGAATGTTTTGGCRTAGCATCAAACAGGAAGAGTAAAGGGGGCAGTTAGCAAAACCTAGTTTCTTAGATATCTCTCTGCACAGTTCGGCRCAAATTTTAAAGGCTATATTTAAAATTTTCTTTATTTTAGAGCCATCATATAACTTGTTCTTTATATATCTCTTTTCTTGTTTTACTGAAGTATCTGTGATTATCTATTTAATTTTTCCCTCCAAACTTTGTATTAATAAACTGCATGCAGCATTAAACTACTTTGATGGCAATCAAATTTTAGATACTAAAATTCTATGTATGCACTTAGAAAGCATGCTACTATTATAGTTTCATGTTTTATTAGACAGTATTTGAGAAAGCATTTTGGTGTACTTTTATGCTATGTACAGTCCACTATGGTTATCAATAATTCAGCTTTTAGACTATTTTCACCTAAGAAACAGCATAAATAACTCAAATAACTTTCCCTAAAATGTCAGATTTAAAGACTTAATCCTTTAATTCTATATTTATTTGCATCTATTTTGTTCTTAAAGTAATTCTGTACGTGCAATTCATTTATTTCTTGTGATTGTTTTCAAAGACTAAAAGACAACAACAAAACTAATATACTTTTTTCTGGTTTTCTTTGTTCCTTGGAGGACTCCATCTCTTTCTCATTTATGAAGCTTTCGTTATTACAAAAAGACTAGAAGAGCTGGAAGAAAGAGTTGTGAGAAATCTCCATTCTCATTGACTGTTTTGGAATGGTGTTGGAAAACGCTGAGCTTTCTTTTCTCTTCCATTGCATCCTGCAACCAGGGTTTGGTCACTTGAAATGACTAGAAATAATTTTATGTCTTACATCAGCGATTCTATCATTAAGCAGTCAATACTCATATAGTGAATGGAAAGGAGCATTCAGTAAGTTAAAAGACTTAACAACCATGCACATGCCTAACAGTGTAATATCCATTTTTTATCTTCAGAAACTGTCACAAATAATTAATTAAACTTGAGAACAAGGAAAACACATCTGAACTGCTTGAGGCTACTCAAYAATCAGAGGCTCAGTTAGGCAATGTTTACATTAACCAGTAGCTAAAAACCAGTGACTAAAACTGATTCTTAGAGCCTAATATCCATACTATGTGTGTTACAGAGATTTCCTCTAGGTCTTTCTCCAGTCTTATCTCAGGGACTGCATGATTCTGAGTGGATGAAACACATATTTTGGTCTACTTCAGTCCCCAAAGAACCCGGTTTCTAATGCTCACAGAGCAGGTATTAGCATCTGGAAAAATGAAATTCATGGTTTTGGATGTATATTTTCTTGATTATCCAGATCACCTTCAATTAGAATAATAACTTCTAGTCTGGAGTTATATGAAAAGAATATATCTTTTTGCAGTGGAGTGGCAATAGTGAATAATACTGAATTTGAATGCTTGACTTAGTTTGCAAATTATGTAAACTCTTTTCATACCTAGGTAGAGCAGTTGGAATTGCAGTTTAATGTAGGCTGTCCTAGACCATAGGGATGAGGTTATTGGTTTGAGTTTTGTCTTCTCCCAATGGCCCTTTTGCTGACGAAATATTTCTGCAGCATGCTATGTTACAGCTAGGTTAACTGTTTCAGCACTGAGCACGATTTATGCAAAAGGCTTTGCAGTTGGATRTTAGACCTCAGTCTTGCTCTTCAGATCTAGGGCTATAAAACCATTTGGGTGATTTCTTAACAGATGGAGAAAAAATAAGGTCAGAAAAGGGTGATTGCATGGAGCAGACAGTCTTGAAGTAAACCATCAGTTGCTCTGACTGGTACTGTTCTGCAAGTTGTGAGTGCATTTAAGTTATGGGACTGCAGCTCATCTTGGGTTTTGTACTTGAGCTGCAATTGCCTGAGACAGAACATTTATATGTTCTCCCTCTGGGCAGTGTTTCCTGTCTCACAGTGAAAGTTTTTGCAGGCTGACTCAAAGTTGGTCTTGGAATCCATGTATGTTGCACRGGCAATGCCATCTGTGCTGTTTGGTTTTGTCGTGGAAGGATAGTCAGAGCTAGAGCATCCCATTGGTCCTGTTGATCAGTTTAGCAGAAAAGATGATGAACCTGTCATTTCTTCATACTCTCAGTAGCATCCTCTGATAACATTACTATCCTCAGAATGCTTGGGCCTCTGTGGTTTGCATATCAAACTTAATCTTGGTTTGTAAGCACAGAAGCAGTAACCAAATTCAGTGAACCTGCTGAGTCCCTGAGGGGCTTTGATAGCAAAATGCAGCCTTTCTTTTGGGAAGCGGTCACAGTTTGGTGGATCAGGCCATACTTTGAGATGGCCCAATTTTTATCCTGCTTCTTCTTATGTATCCATAAGACAAAGCTGACCCTGAAA
Source organism: Rhea americana (assembly GCF_003343005.1). NCBI lineage: Eukaryota > Metazoa > Chordata > Aves > Rheiformes > Rheidae > Rhea > Rhea americana. The sequence goes on from NW_028186745.1 coordinate 1,468,396, forward strand.
TTCTTTTAGGAATCTTCTCTCTTCTAATAATTAGGAAACTCTGTGCCTCTTCCTGAGATGACAGCAGTCCAAGATCATCTGCTGAATCAGTTCCATGGGCAAAGGCAGGTTTAACTTCAGTTCTGCTATATTGCTAGAACATTGGCTGGCTTCTTGCAGACCAGATCTTAATGGAGAGAAACTGGTTGTTGGGTACCTAGTAGAATAATTTATGGGCCACATGTGCTCAGCACCCATCAGTGAGAGGAAAGTTTGCTGTCAGTCTGTATCTCTCCATACGCTGGTGGATTGTCCCTGCCTGATGGAGGTGCCTTAGAGTGGCTGGTCTACCCAAGGCAAGAAAAGGCCCGGAATTCATGAGAATATTATGGTACTGTCTTCACTGATAGTGTCGTGTGGATGATAAGAGCTGGCTGTCCTCCAGCCTATGGGTTATGAGATTCCTTCCTTGATGGATCATATTTTTGGTGGGGAGAAGGGCATCTTTTACTCTGCAYAAAGGTACTCTGCAAGCAGCATGTATACAATTTAAGAGTAAATAGCTGTAGTTTATTTGCTAATTATCAGCTAATACGTGTAGCAGATAACTAGGACTAACATGTTTTCGGGCTGGGCATTAATATGCTCACCATTCCCAGTGAGATGCATGATGTGTCTTCGTCTTGTTGTTATCAGTCATTTGGGGAAGGGTCAGCCTCTGCTGCTTCTTGGAATGGGCTGATCCATGATGTTGCTGAGTTGCCACCTTCTATTTCTTTGCTTTCTTTTCCTTGATTTTTGTATGTTTTCATTTCAATAGTGTCCTGATGAAGTCTTGACCTGTTACTACCTTCTCAGCATTTCTGTCTGTTTTTATTTTTCTTATCTTGTGTATGACTATTGCCATGTTTGAACCTTCAGCTAGCATTTTTCTTGGTTCTGATATCTCTGAAGGTCCATCATGACACCCCAAAGCTTGTATAGAAGCATATTTGCTTTATGAAATTCCCAGCAGAAGATGAAGACATGCTCCATTCTGCTCCATGTATGTAGCAGTTTACTGGTTACTGAGTCACCCTGGGCTACCTCTCTCAGCCAAATGAAACCATTATAAAAGCATGGTGTTCTCACATTACTGCTGACCAAGAAGCAAGTTTTAAAGGAGAGTCKCAAGACTGGGACTGTTTTATTAAAAAGAAAATGTCAGTGTGGAGACGTGACATGACAATATGCGTGATGCAGCCTAAACTGTATTTATGTCCTGAGAGATATGCTAATAAAAATCAATGCATTCTAGGTGATGGCACTCTTGAGTGCAGCTTGTCTCTACTGCCGACATGGAAACCTTGGAGAGCTATCTAAACCTACCACACATTCAAGGCTTTCCTCACCTGAGGAAATCAGTAATCAACAGCAGGGATGTTTTTGTGTCACGCTTTAAGGCACTCTTGCAAATTGACTGTAGGGATGAATAGTTGGGGAATCTGTGCTCAAAAATATTCTTACAGGAAAGTGCAGATACAGGCAGTGAGATTTAAACTTGTACATTTTTCAGCACTGAAACAGGTACGCTTGGTATACTTGGTACAAAAAAATGTGAATTTTTTCTAATATAAGGAACCATAAAACTTAAAGATTTTTTCTTAGTACTTTCCTGGAAAAGTTGGCATATTTTATGCATTTTCTATATCTTTACAGGGTCTATTTTATGCATTCGTTCTACTTTATGTACTGTGTTACTTTATGTACAAATTATATGATAGAGACATATCTATATTTGTGTTTGGGAATCAGATGACTGACTGAAATAATCTGAAGTGAATAAAGTGAAATGCAGCATTGTAAAAAGAAACAGAAAATAGTGATTAGTGTTCTTTTAAAAAGAATACTTGAATTCAAAAAGTAGAACAGTACCTTCTCCTGGCCATAATAGGAAATCGTTTATCTACTTCAGCACGTTCTCCTGATATTGGAAAAGGAGAGAGAAGAAAAAGGATATTCATGATACAAATAAAAGACAGGAGATGTCAGAAAGCCATCTTTTGCCTAGTCTTATGCAAATCCACATAAGACTTCTCATGTGGATTTATTGTGGAAGATAGATTTTCAAGATATAATTACTTCACAGATTTAAGCTAGGCTGTGTAGTAGGTTTCATCAGAATTTCATGATTTGTTAGTGAACATCTAGAGTATAGCACTTCAGAGCATTTAAACCATGCAAATCAGCCTCAAGGGAGACTATTATTTCACATTATCTGAGGTTACTTCTCTATTTTTAAAAAAATCTGCTGTCTTTTAGAACTTGATAAGAAATTATCTCCCTTAGTTTCAATGGAACTATAAACTGAAAAGATGATTAATTCCTTCTTAGAATAGCATATTGCTGCTAATCTATTTGATAACAGCTGTGGATGGACAAGATTGTTTCAGTGTGTGTCCTCGAATAAGATAGAATTATTCACTTCCTTTCCTCCCCTTCTCCCAGATTTTGCTTCTAGGCTTGACCTGTTTATGCACTAAACCCGATGAAAACTCCAGAGACATATGTTTGTTTCATCCTGTAAATTAATCAGCAAATGTATTACTACCCCTAGATTAGCTATAAAAAATTTATCTGCACTTGTGTTTGCAGCCACACAGGCACAGTATGGAAATTACCAGCAATATCAAACAAGTTCCTTGATCAGCTGAATTTAAAAAGCTTGATTTTTCTACACACTTCTGTCTTATACTCATTTCACTCATCCTTCTCCACTCTTGGAATAACCACAGTATGTCTCTGTTTCCTATGAGTTTGTCCGTGCAAGATAACACATCCCTGCTCCACCCCATACTATATGCTATATGCTATAACTTCCATCTATCTCTAACCAAACCATTGATTTCCTGTTTGAGAGCTGTAACTGTTGAGTCTGTGGTGTAGCTTTTGCTTCATTGATGTTTTGAAGTTAACTTTTCTTATCTATGCAGCCATTGAGCTTTACTAAGGATTGAAAGAGTATAGAGACCTATGTCTAACTTTCTTGAAAGTTCCTCCCTTTACCCTCCAAAAAGAAAAAGTCCTACTGGTACTCATATTGATACAGAAATGGATGTAAAGATGCAACAATTACAAAGATCTTTTTTTTCCATAGGAAGAGGCTGAAAACAGCCTCTTGGTTTGAGGGGTTTAAGGGAAGAAGAGCTGGTTTGTTTGAAATTTAAWGTCTTAAAAATAAAAGAACCCCTATATTCTGTCCTAGAAAGAAGAGAGAATTCAAATGTATATTTTATTAAGTAACTGTCAGGGGACATATTTCATTTTAAGCATAAATGCTAGAAGGTCATATTGAAACTGAGCTTTCAACCTTAAAGTTTAATGCCTCTTTTTTTTTTTTTTTTTTTTTTTTTAATCACAAAATTGGTAAGGTTGGGAGGGACCTCTGTCCCCTTTGACACCCTCCCTTCAGGTACTTGTGCACATTGATAAGATCCCCCCTCAGTCTTCTCTTCCCCAGGCTGAAGAGGCCCAGCTCTCACAGCCGTTCCTCCTAGGGCAGATGCTGCAGCCCTCTGATCATTTTGCAGCCCTATACTGGACTCTCTCCTGTAGTTCCATGTCTCTCTTGTAGAGGGGAGCCCAGAACTGGAYACAGTGCTCAAGATGAGACCTCTCCAGGGCTTAGTAGCAGGGTAGGATCACCTCCCTCAGCCTGCTGGCAACACTCTTCCTAATGCACCCCAGGATACCATTGGCTTTCTGGACCACAAGGGCACATTGCTGGCTCATGGTCAACTTGTCATCCACCAGCACTCCCAGGTCCTTCTCTGCAGAGCTGCTCTCCAGAAGGTCAGCCCCCAGCTTGTACTGGTGCCTAGCATTATTTTTCCCTAGGTGCAGGACTCTACTTGCTCTTGTTGAACCTCATGAAGTACCTCTCTGCCCAGCTCTCCAGCCTGTCCAGGTCTCTCTGAATGGCAGCACAGCCCTCAGGTGTGTCAGCCACTCCTCCCAGCTTGGTATCATCAGCAAACTTCCTGAGGATGCACTTCATCCCCTCATCCAGGTCATTGATGAAGAAGTTGAACAGRATGGGACCCAGGACTGAGCCCTGGGGGACGCCACTAGCCACAGGCCTTCAACTAGACTCCACACCACTGATGACRACCCTCTGAGCTCTGCCTTTCAGCCAGTTCTCAATCCACCTCACTSTCCACTCATCTAACGCACACTTCCTGAGCTTGCCTAGGAGGATGTTATGGGAGACAGTGTCAAAAGCCTTACTGAAGTCAAGGTATACAACGTCCACTGCTCTSCCCTCATCTACCCAGCCAGTCAGTCTGATGTAGAAGGCTATCAGRTTGKTYAAGCAGGATTTCCCCTTGGTGAATCCATGCTGRCTACTCCTGATCACCTTCTTCTCCTCCATATGTCTGGAGATGACATCCAGAAGGAGCTGTTCCATCACCTTTCCAGGGATGGAGGTGAGGCTGACCAGCCTATAGTTGCCTGGGTCCTACTTCTTGCCCTTCTTGAARACTGGAGTGACACTGGCTTTCTTCCAGTCCTCAGGCACCTCTCCAGTTCTCCAGGACTTTTCAAAGATGATGGAGAGCGGCCTGGCAACAACATCCGCCAGCTCCCTCGGTATCTGTGGGTGCATCCCATCCAGGCCCATGGATTTGTGGATGTCAAGCTTGCCCAGAAGATCTCTAACCTGATCCTCTTTGACCAAAGGAGTCTTCCYTTCTCCAGACTTTCTCCCTTGTCTCCAGGCTCTGGGATTCCTGGGGGCTGCACTTAGCAATGAAGACTGAAGCAAAGAAGGCATTCAGTAATTCTGCCTTCTCTGTATCCCTTGTCACCAGGGCCCCTGCCCCATTCAGTGGCAGGCCCACATTTTCCTGAGTCCTCCTCTTGCTGCTGATGTATTTGAAGAAGCCCTTCYTGTTGTCCTTRACATCCCTTGCAAGACTCAATTCCARCTRAGCTTTAGCCTTCCTCACAGCATCTCYACATACTCTGACTGCATTCCTGTAATTCTCCCAAGTAGCCTGTCCCCTCTTCCACAKTCYRTGTACTTTCTTCTTCTGTCTGAATTTGGCCAAGAGCTCCTTGCTCACCCATGCAGGTCTCCTGCCTCTTTTGCTGCACTTCTTACTCACAGGGATGCGCTGCTCTTGAGCTTGGAGGAAGTGATGTTGGAGGGAAGCTCTCCTGGACCCCCCTTCCTTCTAGGGCCTTAACCCRTGAGATTCCTCCAAGTAGGTCTCTGAAGAGCCCAAAGTCCACTCTCCTGAAGTCCAGGGTTGCAATCCTTGTTGCCTTACTTCTTTSCTGCAGGATCCTGAACTCCACCATCTCATGGTCACTGCAGCCAAGGCTGCCCCCAACCTTCACATCTCCAACCAGTCCTTCTTTGTTGGTTAGGATAAGATGTCCTCAACAAGTACAGATATTTTTTTCTACACTGAGTTTTTCCAGAGCCTTTTTGTAAAATGTTTTTATTGTTTATTTATTTTTTATTTGATATTTTATTTTTGCAAAGAATTTGAAAAAATTACACTGCGATGAAAAATGGGGTCTCAAATACAAGTCGGAAGCTGAGTAAAGGTCAAATTCCATATATAGTATGCACATTGTAACTAAATAACACGTCTTACCAACAAATTTTAAAGTCATTGAAACCTTAAGCCGTAAGACTTCTCTTAATCAGAATTTGATTTAGCTGGCTTGCCTGAGCATTTTGTACCTTGGCTTCCTTTTAAAAAAATTCATTTTCCATATATTAAACTTTTCATTTATCTATTTCAGTATGAGGTTCTGATCCCTGCTCCTACCTCTTTCTTCTCTTGAGTGTTACTAAGTATTCTTAGAAGTCCAGGCTCCCATGCCAGCATAAGGAATCACTAGGCACAGATACCTAGCATAGCAGCAATAAGACTTTACTGAGAATTCTGGGTGCCAATAGTTCAAAGGACTCTATAGCAGGGGTGTGCCTGGAGTCTCTTTTGCACTTCAGTGTAATGTAGTACAGACAATAAGTTAACAGGTTTATCTTTTTTTAAAAAAAAAWTCTTGTGTTTATGTAAAAACAAGTAACAGAAATCAAATATAAACATATCATTCCATGACTATCTTGTCAAACTCTTAACTTTGCTTTTACATGTTTTCCAGAGCTCCATGATTTCTTTTGTCTACCTTCTCCATCTTTAATTCTATTTGACAACCCTTCAAGAAATATATATGTATATATGTTGCTTTCTGAGAGTGTTCTTATATTGCAGTCTTAGCTGCAGTTCCATGCTATTTCCATCTGAATTGCACTCAGCAAAGAATAGAAAGGAAAGAGGCTTTTAAAAAATTTAGTCAGCAAGTCCTCAGGACTGGTTATATGAATTGATTAGGAATTGAAGTGTTGGAATGCAATAACCATGGAGACATTTATTTTCTGCTTGTTAGTGTAGTCAGTTGACTTGGCTTTAGTTTACCAGTATATATATTGGGTAGATCCAAAATTGTTGTCTGAGAGGGTCTTTGACATAGTGAAAGATTTGTTATCCTTGAAACACAAAGTAATCATCAGACTGTTAGAAATAACCACATCCAATGGACTTTGTGACATTAGGTAGTTCTTTTTCCCCTTCTGTTGGAACTGAATTTGACCCAGGGGCTTTTCCCATCCATCTGGCAGCCAGGCTGAGCACTTATTTCCCGTAAGCACACAGACTGGCAGGCATGTGCAAACACAGCCAACCACACAGATCAACACAGAGAGCAGTGGCCTGCCAGCACCACTGTAAAAATGAGCAGCACTCATGTAAGCCTGAACAGCATGGRCAGCTTGATGTCCTGTTTGGCTGATCAGGACTGAAACCTGTTGGAGGTGCCTACACACACTCTTACTCCTAATGCACAAACACACTCACTGATTCTTTGAATGGTCTTTTAAGTACATCTGATATTCATGCCTAGACCACTCATCCAGTCACTGGCTCAGACCTTGGGTCTTCTGGGTGCTGGTCTGCTCCTACTCTCTGGCTAAGGCAACTCAAAGTTCACTAGCAGAACATGCACACACATTTATTTATGCACCTCATAAGCATACATGTGTTCACTGATCTCTTGAGTACTAACACAGATTTAAGTCTGTCCTGTAYGCAGACACTAGCCCTGACCTTCACTCTTTCCAGATGCTGGTTTCCTCTTACATGCTGGATAGTCTGACTTAGTGTTTGCTAGCAGTTGACGCCCGCCCACCCAGGCAAAACACCTGTCTCTCCAGTAACTTGTCTTAGATTTATTCTCTCCTGTAGCTGGTACGCAGACTGTACCCTGCTTGCTGGCTACTCTGATTTGAACTTCACTAGTGGTTCGTGCACAGAGGCTCAGAATAGGAGTGCACTTACACTGAAGACGGTTAGAATAGGATTTAATAATCAAGCATGAGGTTCAGTCAGACAAGTTTACTGAGCAACAGCTTCTTACATGACCAGCGTCTTTGCTCTTTGTTTAGCTCTGTTTTCCCGTGCTTGTTCCATTCTGATCCAGCATGATCCCCCCTCTTTACCTCCTCTGTTCCCTCCCCTAAACATCTCATGGTAGTTTTGTACAACCCTAAAAGTATCTCTGCTCCATCCCCAATGTCTTTACTCGCTTTGTCCAGATAGACATAACTAACAGAGCTAAATTATGTGTATGTACCATAGCTTTTCAAATGAAAAGTCTTAATGCTTTAACGTGGGCAAATGTATTAGCCTTGTTCACGGAAACAGTTTACAAATTTTTTGCTGCAGTTTGAAAAATATGGTTTGAGACWGACATCAGCATGGTAATCATAGCTTAAGTATCTACATGGCAAAATAGTGATTTATTAAAGGCAGATTTTTACAGTGGGAAAGATATATTTGTAAATATGAAAGATACCGATTTTATTTCCACCACACTTAAACAATATGCTTAGTTCTGTGGTAGAGTATGCGATTAGTTGAAAAAACAGCTACTRGCAGTCACTATCAGGAGTCAGACATGACTCCTACCTGATTCATGATAGAGAAAGGTGCATTTGGTTCTGACTGGTGGGTGAAATTCTTGATTCAATAAGATAGTATATTTAATTTGAAGCATATAAGACAATGCCTAAGGAGCAAAGAACTTCAATTTAAGCATGCGTTCCAATTGCAGCAAAGTTACAGGAAATGCATGTGTTAGCACATGTTCTAATTGCTGTGGTGTGAATTGAGGTGGGATTATTTATTTTGATAAATGCTTCAGTGTGCAAGTGTCTGTTTGTTTACCTTAAAGTTATATATTTCTCCTTGCTGACAAGATAGTGTTCAAACTAAGCTGGATCAATAATACTATAGTTTCAGTTTGGCAAATGGAGTAATTTAAATTGTTCACTGTAGGAGAGGAACAATTTAATTAAAATGAACATCATATTCTTAGTACTCTGTTGCTTTAATTCTCTTCCCKTGATATTTTGTCATACTTTTACTAAGATTAACAAAGTATTCACATTTTTTTTTATAGTGAAGGTAATAAATTATTCACATTCTTATTAAAATTTGATATCTTTCAGTTACAAGAGGGAATTAGATTCCTCGATTTACTTTTCTGTCACAAAGCCTGGATGATTAGGCAAGCCCTRATTTGATTTGATAAAGCCACTGGGATTGTACCTACTAGTGTATGTGCAAGAAGCCGGCTTATCACTGGTACTTCTCTCTTCTCTATGCAAGTCTCAGTAAAATTTATTTTCTCTTCTGCCTTTTATGATGCATACATGATCATATTTGTATCTTTCATGATATTTATGATAGAATCTTTCAAGTTTACATGAAAATCRGTTTGATACCTTCGTTCACTAACGTCAGTAGTGATTATGTTGAATTTACAAGAATATTTAGGTTTAAACAATATTTATTTCTTTGAAGATTTGTATCATTGCTACCAGTCTGAAAAAAATTGAAGGGGGGAAAAAAAAATGAGGGCGCTACTGCCACATTTGCAGTGCTTCGGACAGGAAGACATGCTTTAAGTGTAACTGAATCTTTGCCTCTACTCTAYTTAATGCTTATTCTGCTTCTAAATCATAGTACATAAGGCAGCAGAGAGGATTTTGACATTAAGTRTGGAATATCATTTGGACATTTTGGGGGAAATATGGAACACAGATTTTTGTTACAATTAGATGAGAAGCATTTGAATCATGATCTTTTGTAATAAAAGAGTCACAGCCATCGAAACATGCAACATAAAATAGTTAAGTAGCATAAGTAGATAATGAAAGTAAACTGAAACCTAGGTGATTTCCATTGTCACATTTTGTTGAGGGTCCTGATAAGGTGTATAGGTGTACTAAACTTTACAGTGACTCTTTTGAAATAAAAAGTAGAGGTTTGAATTGTAAGCACATCCTCTTTTTTTTCATTATTCTTTGATGAAACATTTAGAAAGCAATTTTCATAGAGYGAGCCTAAATGGAGGCTCAGAATGCAAACTGTTCCATGCAATTGTCAGTAAGTCCTTGAAACTTTCTTGATGTGACTCAGTTTCTTTTATCTGTAAGTAGGTACTATTAGCTTCCTCATTAAGGTGTTACTGAGTCACGTTCAGAGGTCTAACAAATTCAAAGTTTCAGTAACACAAGAGAGCTTCTTGTAATGGATTAACTGTACTTACCAAATGCAAATCATGTTTTGAGATTTCATTGTTTGTGTTATAAGAGTCTTAATGCTAAATTTACTTTTTTGTAAATTGAAGTGAAAATCATAGTATTGCAATAACTTTTGATGTCAAATTCTCTAACCTTTATCTGATTGCTTTACAAGCACTGAAAATCCCTTATACATTAAATCTTTTTCTCCTGCACCATAGATTTTAAGATAAACCAGAGGGTAATAGCCCATAAAAATTGATCTCTATTAATTACAGGTAGCACTGCCTGTTTCACAATGAATACCAATGTTGTAAACTAATCCCACAGCTTTGCTGCCATTTGTATTACCTCTGCTACATGCAAGCAGCAGAAATCACCAGCTGAAACCTGTGCAGTCCTATTAAGGACTGTTATAGATCCTTTYTGCTAGCTATTGTATAAATTTTTTTCTTTTCTACTAAATAAGAAAATAAGGAGTTGATTGTTAACAAGAAATGTTATTCAGACCTTTATGAATAGCACGTTAACTTTTCTGCTTGAACAAACATGCAGTTCATTCTTTTCACTCACAATAGCACAAGACCGTAGTATACAATAATAGTGCAATGCCAGTAGCTATTGARGAAACTTTGGTTGATCCTTATCTTTCCAGCTTGCTTTACATCTCTTCAGCTGTAAAATGACCACTGTATCCTGTTGGTCTTTTCYTTCTATTGATTTGCCCCTTTTCCAAGTCAAGGGTGTATTTTTGMATTATTTTTGTTTCTTGCATCCAGGGACTTAGCTAACTCTTCCAACTCTAAATTAAGGAGTTTCATACCTGTTGGAACCTCTGGCTGGTATTGATTAGAGGAATAGAGGCTTTTCAAACTTCTTGGAMTCTGTTTACTCATAAATTAGTTCCTTCCTGATATGCAGTGTTAGTTAGCCTGTGTTGTATTGGTCAGATGTTGCAATGCTCATTAGCAATATTTTGTTTATATTTGCTTGCTACAGAGGCCTTTAAATGGGCTAATCAAGTGATTTAACACAAACATRGTATTGTAACAAATCATAACTATGCAAGGTAATGTTTTGAAWTGAACATTCTTAATTTACCTATATAACCTTGATATATTTCATATATTTCATCAGTGTTTTCGTAAGTAGTTGCATATTTAAGTTTTTTCTGCCTTTTTTTTTTTTCCCTCAACAGAAATCCTTCAGAGTAGTCTGGGAATATTTTACCTCTACAGTAYTTTAGGAGTGAATTCTTCATTACTTGCAGAGTTGGAATCATACTAGTAGATTATATTATGAAACAGGGTTTCAGTATGTATTATTTTAATACTGAATTTCTTCCTACAGTTTCATTCTGATGAATTTTGAAAAGCCTTTTAAAATCTCATTTTGAAAAGATTCTTTTAAGCCTGTTTGTGTGACTTTCTTTGACGTTAGTGGAGCACAAAAAAGGGAAGGAATAAATGAGACACAGGCAAGATCCCCARTTAGATAAGTTATTTGTACTAATTCTGGAAATCTGAATAATTTTTTGCCTCACTGGAACACTAAACTGAAATATTTTTCTGTTTATTTTTATTCATTTTAATCATTGTTAAAAGCAAGAGTATCATTTTAGCACATGAAATTCAGATACCTTTGCCATACTTAAGTCAGAATTTGCTCTTCTAAAACCTGAGAACATATTAAAAGAACCTTGACTGTCCCTTGAGATTTCACACTTTCTTTACAAAGATTCTTTCTCTGAAGTGTATTAGGCCCTCTGTAACCTTGTGCTAGGGAAAATTTGCCAGGAATAATATGTATTGATAAAATAACATACGATATAAATAAGGCTTTTGACACTGTCTCCCATATCATCCTCGTAAGTAAGCTCAAGAAGTGCAGGTTAGGTGAGTGGACAGTGAGGTGGATTGAGAACTGACTGAATGGTCAGAGTGTTGGGATCAGTGGTGCAAAGTCTAGTTGGAGGCCTGTAGCTAGTGGGCTTCCCTYGGGGTCAGTACTGGGGCCAGTTTTGTTCAAGTTATTCATTGCTGACATGGATGAAGGGACAGAGTGCTCCCTCAGCAAGTTTGCTGATGATACAAAACTGGGAAGAATGGCTGATGCARTCAGGAGGAGAGGACTGTGCTAGCATACAGAGAGACCTTGACAGGCTGGAGAGATGGTCATAGAGGAACCTCATGAGGTTCAWCAAAGGGAAGTGAAGARTTCTGCACCTAGGGAGTTGCACCCCATGCACCAGTAGAGGCTGCAGGCTGATCTGCTGGAAAGYAGCACTGTGGAGAAGGACCTGGGTGGAAAAGTTAACCATGAGCCRGCAGCATCCTGGGGTGCATTAGGAAGAGAATATTCAGCAGGTCAAGGGAGGTGATCCTCCCCCTCTACTCAGGCCTGGTGAGGCTGCATCTGGAATACTGGAATATCTGGAATGTGGGCTCCTCAATACAAGAGAGACATGGAGCTACTAGAGGGAGTCCAGAGGAGGGCTACCAAGATCATTAAGGGACTGGAGCATCTCTTATATGAGGAGAGGCTGAGAAAACTGGGACAGTTCAGCCTGAAGAAGAGAAGACTGAGAGTGGATCTTACCAATGTGTATAAGTATCTGAAGGGAAGGTGTAGAAAGAATGGGGCCAGACTCTCTTCAGTGGTGCCCAGTGATAGGATGAGAGGCAACAGGCATAAATTGAAATACAGGAAGTTCTGTCTAACTAGGGAAAAATTTCCTTATTGTGAGGGTAACAGAGCACTGGACCAGATTGCCCAGAGAGGTTGTGGAGTCTTCTTCTCTGGAGATATTCAAAACCCGCCTGGATGCAAYCCTGTGCAACATGCTGTAGGTGAAGCTGCTTGGGCAGGGAGGTCRGACTAGATGAYCTCCAGAAGTCCCTTCCAATCTCAGCCAATCTGTGTTAAATTAATCCCCTGTGTGATCTATCTGGAAACTGGAAAACCCCAAAATGTTGTTGTGGAGGAGACCGAGCGTCATTTTCTAGAAGAAATAGCTATTCAAACAGGAAGGAGTATTGGGATGGGAAGTTGCCTAAGTGTCAGGCTGAGGGAAAAATCCTRCTTTCAGCAAGTGATTTCCTAATTTAACACACGCAACAATTCTTTCAAAATCAGTTAATTGTATGCACTGATTAAGTGTGTGTTCTGCATTTAAAGGCTTAAAAGAGGACTGGCCTTACTTGAATATGTGTTGATGCTCAAAAATAGGACAGTGATTTGGTATGCTAGTACAACCTCTTGTCAAAAAAAATTAAAATAACACCCAAAGTTCTTTTCTGTAGTATTATTTCCTAAGGATAGTGACTATATACTTATATATATCCAAAATAATTGCTGTGGCAGAGTTTACTGAAAGATATAAAGCACATAGTGATTTTTTTTTTAGTAGAAGTTTGATTTTTCCTAGAAGCCTTTTTTAGATGAATTGTACTCTCTCTCTTTCTCTCTCAAATAGTGTTGTATATCATTTGATTAAAGAATATCGATACAGAAAATGTCTTGATAGAACAATTTCCAGTGCTCACAAGCTGCAATTTATAATTTAAATGAGAGAGTTTCTGTTGCTTTAGCTTTTTCTGAGCTTTTTGTGAAGTAAGCGGTTAGACTTGCCATAAGAAAGCTCTGTTCCCTGTTAATCAGGATAGTCTCAGATTGGCTCAAGGAATGCTTAGTAACTAGGAAAAAATAACTATGTAATTTTAAAAATATTGAATATTTGCAATCTAAAATTATTCTGATATGCTAACCTACTGTTGTAGCAGAATATACCAATCAAAAAAAGAAACTGCATTTCAAAGGTGAATTTTCTTGCTCAGAACTCCTCATTCTGATATTTAACCAAATAGATAATTTAACTTAATTTAAACTAATTATCAACTATGAATTCTAAAAGTATATCCTTATAGCTATTATGAGATGATAKTGTTGGCCACAGAAAAGATGTCACTTTTGAAAAAATACACTTTGCCATTATAACTATATCATAGCTCTCTGAAATTTGCTTTTAAATGACTGGAGTTCTCTAGAATGTGCTATGCAACTTCTGCTTGCTAATCCATTTCTACCTAACAAGCATTATTTTTTTCCTACTTTTTTTAGAAAAATACACTTCCTGCTAGAAAATAAGATATCTCAAATTCTTTACAAATCTTAGAATAAAAGTAGTCTTACTCTCAGAGAACTTGTGAAGGACCTTTAGATATTACCAGATTATGATCATATCATTTCACTGGTTCAACTTTCAGCTTCTGCTCCATTCTGTCGTCATTCTTATGAATTGAGAAATTATATTTTCTGTTCAATTGTGGGATTCAGCTGAAGAATTACTATCAGTTGTTTGAAACAGCGACATATTAARAGATCAAGTGAATTATTTTTCCTGTATTAAGATGGAGGAATGGTAATCTCTGTAGGAATTAATATATTCCACTCAAAGTATACTTTTGGATAACACATTTTAAAAAGATATATATCTAAGAGTACATATGCTCCCCATCATTCTATTCTTCCTAGACTAGGATTTTGGAAAATTGCATAGGCATATAAGCTAGGATTTGGTTAAGTTTAGATTTGTTAGTTGATCACTATTATATAGCTACAAATGGTAGGAAAACACATATACATCATGTATGTCTCTGTGTATATGCATGCACACCATATACTTTTAAATGTATGTCTCAATTACACATGTAAGGTATATGAAAAGATTCATGCCACTAAAGTTCATTTGGTAATTTCATACATTAGAGATTTTCTGCTATATGAAATGGATTGATCTTCTGACTTTGTTTTCTTGATAGATGAGYAGCAGAATTCAGAGTGAGGTAACATCTGGATTCTAAAACGAAGCATGCARAAACCAATGTTTTTTGCCTGCTAAGGACTCCGTCTTACATACTTCTTCCTGCTTTTCTATTCTTTAAGAGAAGTTTTGTAATAGTAGTAATACTAAGAAAGGGAAACAACCATCTCAAAACTTAAAGGAATACTCCCAATAGGCTGAAGTGTCAGTATTTCGTTTTCCTTGAGGAATGATTGTATATCTTTAATTTTGCCATCTATAGCTTTTGCTGAGGGARTGTGTCAGATCTCCAAATCTAATTTTGTTGTTAGACCTCTTSCTTTTGTGTAAAGACTAATGATCACGAAACTTAAAAAAATTAATTCTTTGGGTGCAGAAGACTACAATATTTTGTGCAAAGAAAGCAAAGCTTGAACAATCCGTAGATATGTATACTGTTGATGATTATATGTGTATACTATGGAAGATACACAAATTCTTGATCCAATTTCATCATTTTTCTTCCTGAAGTAGCAAAAGAATAAACAAAATGCTAAAATGGAAATTCTGAAAATGTTACTTGAAAAATTTTAGAGTATTCTTTTGCCATTTTTGATTGAATATAAACATATTTAAAGGATCAAAGATGTGCAGWGGGAAATTCATTGATCCCAATTATTTAATTGATTGAAGAGAAATGAAGTGGTCACTTGTTTGTTCTACCTCATTAAAAACAAGAGTACTGATAATGAAGAGCACTTCAGCAGAAGAAAGCAGGGAAGGAAACTGGGTCAGTAGCCAAATGCAAAAAAGTACATCTTTAACAATGAGCTTAATCAACCCTGAGAACAATTTTCAAAAAAATGTGGAGGATTCATCATCATTGGAAACATCTAAATCATGAGGATCTGTTTTCTTTAATTATATTCTCTTGTTCAAGAGCAATATTGAAACTGAACTTTGATTTTTCAGAATGAATTCTAAGAAATCCTGTATATTTAGGTCACATTAGATGACCATAATGACTGTAATGTTTAGCAGTGAAAAAATGAAAAAAAGAACAATTTGCTACTGTTACTATTTTTTTAACTCTTCTTCATCACCTTTTCTAACTTTCTTTCCATCTTCTACCTGCCATATATCAGAAAATAAGCCTTTTAATTTTTTCTTTAAGTTGATACCAGTGAGAGTTTGTGATTATCTGCTCACTGTCATCTTTGTACATAAGGATTTCTTCCTCCACCTTTTCTTCAGTTGACACCTATGATAAATGGCTGTTGGGAAAAGCTTTTCCCCTACATTTGTTCAACTTCTGATTACAAGTCACTTATGCCTTGAGCTGCTTCACAGACTGTCCTCAACCATATGGAAATGTCCTACGTTTGAAGGCTGGCTGCTTCTCATTCTTCCACTCAGACATCCAAAGCCAGTCTCCTTTGTCAGTACTATTCCTAATCATCCTCATGCATGTTGAGTAATTTGGGTCCTTGATCCCTTCCAGAACATCTTAATTCCTGCTATTTAGTGTCATCTTCCCTCTATCTATTTTGGGATTTTTTTTTTATACTATAGATTGCATTCCAGTAGTGACTGTGGCGATTTGTGTTTACAGTTTGGGACCCTGGCACCGTCCTGTGTTTACACTCTAGCAAACCGTATTTTATTCTTGTGTTGTAGATAATTCAGTCTRCACAGATGTCTACTTTTTATCTCTATATACTTCAGGTACTCTAAACCAAACCTGGCTGCTAGGCAATTGCTGTCATAACTAAACCAAGCTAAAATCAATTTATACCAAGACAAATGTCAATCAAATCCCGAGTGCCCTGTTAAGGCCACTACAAAGCCTTTTACTACTAATGGCAAGAAAWATATATTTGACAGAAATATTGTTTTATGGGATAAGTCAAATTAATGGGCAAAAGTTACTTTTCAAGAGGGAGATTACCAACTTTGACTACCTTCTTCAGTACTGTGGACAAAAATGCAATGCAGAGCTCAGTTATGCCTTACTAGAGAGGCCTCCGAACCTAGAGTGATGAAGAGTATAAATATTAAGATTATTAAAGCATGTAGCTCAGGATATACATATATGTGATTCACAGAGGAGAATAATAGCTAAACTTTTACCTCTGTCAAGGAAACAGCTTTGGAACAGGCAAAAGAGCTGAGTAATCACTGTATCTCATTCACATAGGAGAGACTAAATCAGAGACTTGTATCTGTTTCAGTTWCTGTCTGCTATATAAGGTGTGATACCTCTCCTGACAACTTGTAACAAACTGTACAATTTTTGGTTGAATATAAGAAGCAGAAGGATGTAACAGCACTAGCATCATTACGGATTTCAATTTTGATTAAAATCTGCCATAGCTTCAGAGCTTTACTGTGCCTTCGGAGATTGGACTGAGAGATACATATATTCAAGAGAAGTTTAAAATGAAAGTAAAAATATATCTGTCAAAAAAAAATCAGATATTTGACATATGTCAAAAATTCAATTACGCTTGAACTGAAGCAATTACAGTTTTCTTTCAACCATGAACTCAAGATATTTTGGTGTGTGTTTGGATCTAGCAAAAGATTAGGTAAAGATGGGTGCTGTCATGGTCTATTTTACTTGCTAGTGCTTTATCTAAGGGCAAAGTGAATTTTCTCTGAGAGAAAGGATAAAGTTTGTTTGTTTTTCAGTTAGGCACCAAAAAGAAAATTACACTTGTTTATGAAGACTGTGACATTTTCTGAGTGGCTCTTGCACTTTCAAAATAATTGTGTGGTTATTTTCTGTTTTTGTTAAGCTTTTAGGCAGGATATTAAGTGCTAATAGACTGGCTTTTGTCATATGCAGAATACAGTGAATTTACTGCAGTGGAGCATGAGAGAGGCTGAATGGGCTGTACTTTTCCCATTAGCACAATTAAGTAGAACATGTAAGTTCCTGTATCTAAAATATATGACTATCTATCCCTCCACTCACCCCCACAATTCTTCTCCATCCACAGTCTGTTTCTAGCACTTCTTATATGCCAGTATTTCTCTTTGAAAATATGAGAAATGTATTTAAACATGAGCAGAAATAAGACAGAAAATTAGTTAATGCAGGAAAACTAATTTTTTACTTTTCTATTTATGAGGTGCTACAGATGGAATCATTCAGAGAGAAGGAGTATTGATGCAGCTTTTACAGTGGTGATGTACAAGGCTTTTGCATTTTTTTCCTTTGACTGCAGTGTGTCTCCTGCTCTCTGTGACTCTGGATCGAGAACATTAATATGTTGCAGATATTTGGATTTTGGATGCCAGCTCAGAAAATTTTTAAACATAAAGTTGTCATCAGGGAAATAAGGATGATAAGCAATTTTCAAATGGATTGGATGATTAAAAGAAGATAGGATAGATTTACTCTCTATCAGGTTCTTGAAAAAAGAAAATGTAATTTTGGAAGAAAACACAAGAGAAACTGCCAGTCTGCCTACAAGGTCTTAGAAAAATTGTTGACCACAGTATAATTAGAAAACCTTCACCAGACTTATTGACTTATTCCTGATTCCTTCAAAAGTCTGGTCCCTCTGGCTTTTTTTTTTTGTTTTTTTTTTTTTTGTTTTTTTTTTTTTTTGGTCCTGCTACTTCTACCTTCTATCTTCTTATTCCAACCTGTGTCTTATGTACTGTTCTGTACTGCTGCTTGATCTTTCTCTTTTTTGCTCTTCTCATCTCCCATAATTCAGATGTCTCTTTCCTAATATGCTTGCTGATTGGATTTCTGTAAAGAGAGCTCAAAGTCCATCTTCATAGCACCTGTGGAGGGAAATCTAAAGGATATCCCTTGCTGCCAAGATGGATGCAAAAGATAGAAGCAGAGATGAAAATATCCTCAAACCTGGCATGTATATGAATGCTAGGCAATTTTTTTAGTTGGCAGCTCTGTAACAGCTGCCTAAATTTGCAGGTACCAAGATTTAGGAGATAAGGGATATGTTCTGCGGTAAACCACAGCTTAGGAGATTAGCTGTTTTCTATACTGTGTCAGAGTCCGGTGTGCTCTGACCAGGCTCATTTATATATTTCACGCATGAAGAGTGTAATGTTTAATATCAGATTTACTTATTTGAAGATACGTGATGTTACATGGGATTTTGAGTTAGTGGAGTGGTGCAGCGATATACTGAAATCACAATACAAGGGTAAGTAAGTTACCTGTAGCAGAMTATAGCAGTTGCAATGTACAATAGCTGAATCACAATACAAAAGTGATTCCCATTACCAGTCTCTATAATATGCTTACTGCCACCACGGTGGGCGTCCCCAGTCTTTGCAAAGGAGTATGTGGCTTGAAAACAGTTCAAKCCCTGCTGCTTCAGCTTTTTTTGCAACAGCCATGGTCAGTCACACCGTACGGTTTTCCCTGAGCTTCATGAGAACATCGGCCATGCCCATCTCCTCTGAGCCATCTTCCACCGGGGGGGTTTATTGATCAGCCACGTACTACTGCAGAACAGTCTTACATCAAAACAGATACTCAAATGTGATACGTTAGTAATGGGGACTCTGTACAGAAATACATTAAACGTACTAGGCATTTTGAAAATTGTTGCTCATGTATCCTCAATAACAAAGTGAGATCTTCATGATCTCCGTCACCCCTCTATTTTAAAGGTTTCTCAGAGTTAAAGATCTTAAGTGCAGTTTTTCTTGTTTTGGTTCTCACCAAAGAAATGAATTACTTTAGTGAGAAACATTTTTTTTCCAGTGGTTTTAACTCCTGTAAGATAAGTTGTTACTTCACTTCTAATGGTAAATAAATGTACTAGATTTTCTTGTCAAAGTAATGTTTTTGATTTTGGCAGCAACTGCTCTCTAGGCTATTAGTTAGAGAAGGCTAATTTTATAAATGCAAAGGAAAGTTGATGCTTGGCCTTTTAGACAGGCTTCATTTAAAAACCAAATAAATTACATTAAACAAAACAACAACATATTTAATTACTGAACTCTGTTCTCAATCCATTTATTTTAATCTAAATAGCAAATGTTTAACTTGTATCCATTATTTAGTACCAGGAATAAATCATTCTAAATTAAATCCGTTAATGAAATAAACTAGAAAGTCTGCCAGAAGTATACAAAATTGTATAAAGGCAAGATTCATAAAACAGCAAACAAAGCTTATAAACACTCTGTATCTAATACATTCTGTTGTCTGCTTGTGATAGTGATGGTGTGAAGTCTTTTGGTTAAAGATTCGAACATCCATTTTCTCTTGTGCCATTCATTTCTTAAAGCAACTTCTTAAGGTTTTAACCAGTCATTTGTRCAACTACTTATGTAATTTAGTTTGCATATGCCTGGCTTTTTCAACTAAGGAAACTTTCAGACATGGGGTAAAAGATAATGCTAACTTGTGGTAGAAGAACGTATCATTCTAGATATATAGTCATTGCAGACTACCTATGAAAGGAATCTCTCTGGCATCCTATCTACCTAAATACACTGTACTGAGAGAAAGTAAGTGATGATGTACACATTAATATGAAGAATGAGGCCAATTTTATCTTTATCATTTTACATTCTCTAATATTAGCTCTTTTACTTACTTTATTATATGTGAGTTGAACAAACTTGTATTGCCTTATATTCCGTTTTTTTGGTCCCAGACAGGAAGCCAAATAGGGGTTTTGACATAACGTATGTGCCGTGGGAAAGTATAAATTGGATCAAGTTGTATTTCTCTTAGGGATTTTGCTTTTCATGTATCAAGAAGACATAGGAGAGTGGGTGACCAATTATCTTTCCAGTTAACTTCAGGTATAGAAAGAACTGTTCACACCTTTACTGATTTATGGCTCAAGACATAATAATATACTGCCCCCCTCCCCAAATGTTTGCCTTGAGATAATAAATTTGTTTCATATCTTCTTCTGAGATACCAAAGTTGTTTATCTTGGAATATTCTTTGTATAAATAGATATCACCTGTGATATAGTGAGATAATTGCCTTGCTCTTGCTGAGCAAACAAAGAGGTTCTCAAATGTATTTTTAAAAGCAGAAACAGGACAAATCATAATAATCTGTCAAGATGCCTGATGATCCTGATGATTTTAATCCTATTTACCTATTTAGACTGACAAAATTATAGTACTGATATAGGAAAGCTAAGACACAGTGCTGCATTCTTTTGTTTTCTTGACTGGAATCCATAACAAGGGATGATGATCATGTTATATGGAAAAATGAAGAGGGATTTAAAACTCGTAGCAACCTCATTGGAAGCACTAAACAAACAAACAAACAAACAAAAACAAACCCTCCCTTAATAAGAATTGAGGCAGAAATGCTATGCATACTTTATTCAGCTCTTGGAATTGAGCACTGAAACAGTCACCTTGGAAGAGCTACTATAAAAAACTTTAGTCTTCATGTGTAAGACAGGCTTGCCTTTTCTAGCAGGTGAAAATAAATGAAAAATACACCTAGATGTAATTTTCTTTATGTATTTCAGTTGCTTACTGCATTGCTGGCAATATTTCACTCTCTACTGCCTCATATCAATCCTCCTTTACTGGATGAGTTCCTGCAGAAAGAATTAGCAAGCCTTTTGCAGCAGTAGCTACTGTGTATGAATATTCTGGAGCTTGCCATTTGCGGATTCTGAGGATAAGGGTAGAAAAGCAGAGCTGATTATACTGAGTTTTTTCTGAGCCTAATTTTAGCAGAGCCATCTGTGGTTTTAACTGACATTATTCTACACTGATAATTTTAATGGGGAAACTATCAACAAAAAAAATTGCTCTAAATGGTTCCCTGTCAGACTCTATGAGGCATGGCAAGCTCTGCCTCATCTCTCTTTTTCAATTAGTGGAATCTGAATTGAGTGCTGTTCTTCTGGGTAGAAWCAACGGGAGGGCACTCTGAGGTGCTGCAAACCTAGCAGCAATGCATAAGGGAGACATCCTTTCTGCACAAAGCAAGCCTGTCATCAAATACCTGTGCAATACGAAAGATAACGTGGCTTAGACTGAGTTTCGGTGAGAGGATGCTGATTTCTTTCAAAGATATTGCAGGATATTTTGTTTGTTGTCATYACAGCTTGATCAGAGTGTCAGACTACCTGCTTTTAGGCATTTCCCAAAGTTACTCTAGAAGCAGCAAGAGTATTTTTCTCCATTTATATTTCTTCCAAATAAAATCCTGGTTACAGTGACCCACAGCTTCATTACTTCAATTAAGTTTAGCTCACACAGTGCTTATGCTCTGTAGAGCTGATAGAGGAMTTACACAGAAGTGGTCCACAGTGCAGTCCCAGTTGAACTGAGGCAGAGAATTTGAAATACACTCGTTTTTGACATTACCTAATTCAGTTCTGAGTAGTCAAGCAGACTCATAGTCAAGCAGATACTCATGATTAAAACTTTTTTGCAGGTAGAATTAAAGCTGCATCCCAAAGTATCTGTTCCACTGAATTTCAAGAATCTTTTTTGAAGCGAGGAGTTTGGTGGTGAAAAGACTGTAGGATCTGCTTGTTCTAGTTTTTGTAATTTTTCCATGACTTTGTTTCTGAAATGGCTGGGCCRTGACCTGAGATAGATCTTGTGACATGTGGCAGTCTGGCAAACCATTGAAAAAAGGCCCTGGTAATGTAATGTTTCAGGTTACCTTAATTATAGACAATATAGAGGGTATAGAGAGAGAGAGAGAGGAGAGGAGAAATTTTTAGAGTGAAGTCCATCAGAGGAGAAATGGTATCCAACCGACATAACTGGAGTAACACTAATACAGATTCTTTCAAGTGTATTTCAAGTATCTCTTCCTTTAACATGAAGTGCTGTTTTTGGATTGGCCTTTTTTGTGCAGCATTACTTTCTTATGTTGCAACCAACCAGTGTTCAAAAATCATAACTTAGTGCCCAGAAAATCACAGGACTGATTTACGCATAATATATGTGATCTCTGAATGTTAAAAATGAGAAGTTCATTTAATCTTCTTCATTTGGTTTTGAGCCTTCAAATTCTTTTTTGGTCTCATTTCAAAATACTCTCAATAAATATAATTCTAAAAGGGTTTTTGGTTTTGTTTTGATTTACTTCCTTTTTTTTTTTTTTTTTTTTTTTTTNACAACACTTCATGTGAACTCCTGTCTTCAGAACTTTGAATAAAGAAGTGCCTCATTACAGGAAGACAGGCTACATGCTACAATAAAATGAGATTTGACTATATGAAATGTTAAATACTGTATCAAAAATAAAAAGGGAAATGGGCAAATAATATGATTTAAATCAATTTTCAAAACCTCCAAAATACCACGACAATCTGTTCTATCTTCCAGGAATTGCGTTAGCTCCAAAAGGAAGACTGGACATCCCAGTGTTATTCATACCGAATACAATGAAAATGTATGAAGCTCTGGTGATAATTCATGTAATGAGGGAGAATGGTGAAAACTGGCCTTATGAGGATTCTACTGAATTAAATAAAGAYTTAAAGAGGTAATTTATCCTCATAAGAAAATAGAACAGTAGTTGACAATGCTCAAACCTATTGTCATTTTCCCCTTCAGATATTTGTAGCTCCCAAGTAGAATGATGTGTGATTTTGAGGACAAATATGAGTTTTTAATGTACCCTGCAAAGAATGCAGCTTTAAGGTGGATAATTCTATTTCAATATCTACCTTTTCTGTTTTTGAGTTAAAAAATGAAAGTATTAGCTGCCAATGCAGTTACAGATATAGAGCAAATTAAGAGCACTTAGATGCCTCTAGTTTGTCAGTATAATTAGGCTAATAATTATTTACTGTTTCTCTTGTAGATATTTTTGTGTAATATATTACAAATATGTATTTGACTTTATTCTGATTCAACTTTGGCTCTAACATCACCTATATATAAATGAACTTCTTTTCAGCTTGAACATGACATAAAATAGAGCAGATCAGACCAAATATTCCCTATCCTAACAGAATAATATGGAAGACTCTAAACTCAGTGTTGTAAATTGCTGCTGTTCTGATTTTGGATTTTATTTCATATTTTGCTTGGCTGTGTTTAGCATTAAAGAACACAATAAAATGGAGACTCACCCCACCAACAACTCTTAAGTCTAGATTACTTTGGAAAAAAATTCTCAATAGTCTATCATGATGATACTCTTCACTTATTTTCCAAACAGTATTACTCTGGCAGAAAATGGGGGAATTCGGGGAATACGTTGGATCTACCCAGTTCATGGAATACCTGAAGCACCACAACAGAAAYTAGTTTCAGGTAGGTAGTTATTGAAAAAACATGAACAGTAAATTTAAGAAAACTAAATAGTTATTTGCATTGTCACCTGCTTGTTCACAAGATTTTGCAATAATTCTTTGCTGCAGTTCTAAAAAAAGATAAAATCAGTTATTAATTTTTAAAGGAAGGTAGGTGAGGGAAAAGTGGTGAAATAGATGACTTGATCGTTTTAATACGAAGTCAGAGTATATTCAGAAAGCATGAGGTGAAGCACTAAGCTGGTTGCATGACTTACACTATTTTTCCAGATCACTTTGTCTGCAGCTTTCTATATTATACMAACCTGAATCCCCAGATGGTAGCATATAAGGTGTATTCACCAAATTAGTTTAATATGAAACTACCTTTGTATTTGAAAGAAAGTTGCTACTTATATTTTACGGGGCTTTTGGAATTAAAATCCTCTTTTCCAACCTACAAAGCAAATCTGTTACTTTGTTCTTATTGTAGATAAAAGGAATCAGGAGTGGTTAGAAATCTCAAAGCATATGTACTTCTGTGTCCCAGTTAATGCTGTAACAGAAAGTAAAATAAAAATTGAAAGTAAATCAARAAAAAAAGACTGATGCAAAGCTGGATTTCTATTTAAGTGCCCAAATACTCTTTCAGAGTGTTTAAATGACACATATATTGGATTAGATGTCCTCTGTTTTGCTCAGCCTTGAATTTTGCTCCTTAACCAAAAGCAGACTGTAGAAGAGTGTGAATAACAGTAAGTTTTCCGTCTATTACTAAGAAGTTGCACTACATGATGACTGACATTGATAGGATTTTTGTTGTTGCTTATTTTGGGGATAGTGCATGTTCATAGGCTTGATGCAACTATATTTTTAAGGCATAATATAATCCTAGAATTATACTTGATAGAAATTATGAACAGCTTTTTAAAACTAAAAGCTTAAAACTACAGATCGAGRTTTGCATGATAGACAATTTTATATCAACTTGTCTTTTGATGAGTGAATATAATACCCTCCTGCAATAAATAGGTTAAAGTACAGGACTGACTTCTGGAAAACTAACTTCTAGAAAAAGATATTTTTACTGTCATTAATTTAGTTTGCTTAAGGACCTTTTACTTGCAGACAAATACCAATGATGTGATATTAATTAGACCTTTCATCTACTTAATTTCYACTTTAATAGATTAAAGAAATGAAGCAGAATATTACCGTGTGATCTACTGTTGCCCAAAATGGCAATTTTAAAGAGTCTCATTAGTATTAAAACATATATTATATATATATATTGATGGGAAGGTTTGTGTTCTTATTTTAAAACTGTAATGTAATTCATCAGCAGCAGACTTTGAGCTCAATCTCTCTTTTATCAGTCTGTTGTTTTCCTYAGGTAGAGTGGGTATGAATTTGAACTGATAGCACTCATAAATTCCTTAAGTGACCTTACTGCTGCATATGGACRGAAACTTAAGTAATGTCCCGTCTGAAGTAATTTTAAATTCCAAAATACTTCTTTAAAATAACATAATTAAACTGTAAGATATTTATGACTAATTCCATTATCCCTTTATGTTCAGTAAATGTTTATAATGCCTACAAGGAGCATTGCATTCATTTTGAATGCATATCTCTAGGGACCATCATCATCATGTTCATATTATATGTTGTTCTTTTTCTTTTCCTAAGGAAGTACTAGGTCTTTCATTGAAAAAATGAACGRGAAAGCTAATATACCTATATGTGAGAGTATTTATGAAACAGATTCCATTCCTGCCTTGATTCTTGTTGGTTCTCCATTATAAATTTACTTTTTAAAAATCACAGTTGTAAGACTGGAGTCCAGAACAAGTAATTTACAAGAAATCTACTTTGCTTTTAATAATGATCAAAATTGTATCATCATTTTTTTAATGTATTTGTTTTCATTTATTGAAATTGCCTGGAGGCTACAAGCTGTTATGTCAAAAACCAAAGCTGTTTTGCTAGTATATTAGGCAGTTCATCTTGAATGTCATTCTTATTTGCATCTTAATATACTTAAATGTCTAGAAGTCACTTGGCTTAGTATCTCATGAGACCAATTAAAATGATCAGTGGTCACAACCCATGTAGTACATATTAAATAGATTAAAACTTGGCTAGCTTATAGAAGTAATTACAAATGGAGAATCATCCAGGATAATTTTTTTCTTGTGGAGTCATAGAATAATTTTGGTTGGAAGGGACTGCTGGAGGTCATCTAATCCAACACCCTGCTTAAAGCAAATCTAATTAGATCAAGTTGCTCAGGGACTTGTCCTGTCAGATCCCACAGAGTTCTGATTTTTATCCATAAATATTACTCGGTCATTTTCAAAAAAATTAGAGTGACTTCTGGTAGTAAGATGAGCTGTGGAATAGAAACTGATGAAGATGCAGCATGTTTACAGAGTGATCTGAAATACTTGATAAGCTGGGGTRAAACAGGTAATGTGCATTTACTATTAAATGTAAGGCCGTACATCTGGGAAAAAAGATGCATTTTTAATTGTAACTAACTCTTTTCATGTAAATGTTTAGAAAAGAGCTATAGGAATTATTCAAAACCTATCAAATAGGAAAAGAAAAATTTAAAAAGGTCTGTTTTATTTTTAAGAGAGAGCAATGGAGTGACTTGATCATGATATGCAATCTGCTTTCAAAAACAATGATGGTGAAACAAGTTTTAGAACTAAAACTTGAAAAAAGTATGGTATAGAAATGAATGTTTCCTTACTCTTTTTCTGATGTTTTCTGAACATAGTAACTTACTAAGAGATGTATCTGGACCATTTATCATTAAATCTTGATACTAAGTTCAGAGTTAATTTGTAAAGAATCCCTGGGTATAATTCCATTGGCTGTTTTATTTAAAAATTCAAATTAGAAGTTCTGAACTTTTTCCTGCTTACTTAAATGTCTGTGATTATGAATCATTACTTACTGCCTTGTGGAAAGAAAAAATATCTAGCTTTTTAATAATAGAACAAATAATTTTGTGGTTTCAGAGGAATAATTTTGATGAAAATAATATGTAGACCTTGAAACTGAGAAGAATGTAATCAGCTCTTCTTTTTCAAGTTGATTTCAATACCGCTGGAAAATTCTAAGTCTTTTGTTTGGGAAAATGTATTTTCCTTTCAGTTCCAGAATATAATCTTCTCTTCTTCCCTTGACAACAACTRCTGAAAAACCACAAACAATAACTATTGAAGTAGGCTGTATACAATCTAGTGTATAGGCAAAAAACTAACTAACTTCTAATGAAAAGGGACAGGTTTTAGAAGAAGCAAATTAAAACCAGTAACTGAATTGAACAAAACTCTGTTATGTTTTAAAGGGAAACTCAGATCAGAATGCTTTTTATTCTAGCATAGTTCTGTAAGATCTGAATTTTGAACAAAATTATTCTTGTATTAATAAATCAAAGAATAACTTAGTATTTTTCCCAATTTTAACTGTCATTTCTTGCATTTAAGTTCTTTCATTTCTTTGTTATTCTTTCAATGTGGCTTTCTCACTGATACATATCAAACTATACCATAATTTCTATTTGCAAATAAACTAAAATAAAGATATACATTTCATAATTGCAAAAAGGGAGAAATTTGCTAGTGGTTTTGGGAACCAACAGTAGAAAAAGACTTTCATTTGCTTAACAATATTTTTTTTACTACTTCACCAAAAGAACAAACAACGGAAACTGTGAGATGAGAAAAATCTTTTCGTCGTGTTGGTCCTTATTTAGAATTCCATCCTGCTTTAAGACCATTTCACTTCTATGTTTAGCTGTTTTGTTAAAATTATTTGCTGGCAACATTTTATAAAGAATGGATTCTTGCTTTTCTGTAGCTGTGGTACGCTGTCGAGCCAGGCATAGAATAGAAAAAAGAGTGGAAGTGCTGCTGACCGGTGTAGTTCCTGGAGCAACTGCTATGCCTGCTGCAAGAAATTCTGCAGTGGTTGATGCAAATAAGCCAGACAACATCCAAGATGAAGTTCAAGTCACTGATGGTAAGAGCAAATAGCTTGGATATCATACTGTTTCAGTAACGCTGCAAATACGATACAGGTACTTTACCAAATGTATTGTCAAGGCAAAGCTACATGCAGTTTAGAAAAATACTGCTAGAAAAATCCTTCTCTCATCCTGTATTTCTATTGCAAATATGAGAATTTCACATACTAGTATATCTGGAGTTACTTACTCTTTTTTTTTTTTTTTTTTTTTTTTTTTTTTTTTTTTTTTTTTTGTTTTTTTTTTTTTTTTATCTTTTTTGGCTGGGAGGCTGGGACACATACTATTTCTTCTTTAAAAGGTAATAGACTGTACAAAGTCTGAAGTTAGCAAAAATATGTCTGTGTAAGCATTGCAGGAAGTATTTATCTGCAGGTTGTCCCTATTTGTAAGATGCATT
The DNA here is from genome assembly GCF_003343005.1 of Rhea americana. NCBI lineage: Eukaryota > Metazoa > Chordata > Aves > Rheiformes > Rheidae > Rhea > Rhea americana. The sequence goes on from NW_028186745.1 coordinate 1,496,491, forward strand.
CCACTAACAGGCCAATATCTGCAACAAAATGGATTGAAGGAGGCCTTGTTCGAAAGAAGCAATAAAGCTTTATAGAACGATAGCCTCCATTTAGTGTTAATCAGCTGAGGACACAGTGAAAATCAATTTCTTCAGCGATACATCAGCTTTTCATATTGTACCTCTTCTTGAAAGAGAATGGTGCAAGGTGTAAGTAGTAAGAAAAGAGTGCTTGTTACTGCTGAATCCATGTTACTTCTGTTAACACGTGTTTATTAACAGGCATAGTTACTGCAACAAATTATGCAACATCACATTTTTATCTTCCCAAATGATTGCACTCCCAAAATTTAACCCACATTTGATAGTAGGTGCAAAGTCATCCTACTTGATAAAAAAAAATATCATTTTAAAAATTATGGTGCGTGACATGAGACATCCTAATGTATATTTAATAAAGCTTTAAATGAGAGGAAGAGTTATTTCACCAATCCTCCAACTTTCTCRAGGATATAATGCACTGTAAGGCCGTGAGAGATACATTTACAGAAGTTGCTCTGATTGCAGTCCGTTACTTAGGCATTCAGTCCAAGAGCCACAGAAACTAGGCTTTTGTGTCTTATTTTTGGCACCTGAGTCAGCTTCAGAACCTGGCATGCCAGATGTTTTACAGTAATGCCGTGTTCCAGAAACTCCTATGCCAGATAACTGTGTTGTAATTCATACTGCAAATTTGTAAAATGTAAATCAGGATGCATTCCATCCTTCCTATAGGGCTGAGTTTATGCATCCTCCCTCTCTCCACCCCCACTCAACAGCATGGTCTTGTATCTGCGATCGTTGTCCAGCTCTTCTGATGGAGTTTTTAAATATAGAACAGGATATGAGGCTGAACTGTCAGTAAGATCATGCATGGAATATATTTGCCAATCTATATGATCTAAGTAATTACTTAGTTAATCTACATATTTGCGCTTATTGCAGTGTCAAAGTTAACCTGGGTGTGTATTGTAGTTTTTTATTCCCATATTACAAGGTAATAGTGAGCAGGCTAGTAAAATAAAGAAGGTATGAAGAGCTCAATATACATTCTTGCCTCTTTGGAGAACCRTAAATATTACCATGCAATTTTATTTGGCCTTGTAAGAACAGCTTTGTTTCAAAATACATGCTGCCATTTTTATTAGTATGCTGGAGTAGCTGGCTTAGCAGTTTATTATGTTGTCGTATATGAATATGCCATGTTAAATATACTTGAGTTATTTCCCTCCAAAACAGTGGCATCAGAATTGGCAAGAGTAACATGCATTCAGGAAGTTGAGACAGCATTTTGAAAGACTTGCAGATCTTTGATGAGTAGTGCTTGTTTTATTCATGAGAATGCTAGTTCATGTTTATTAACACTGGCTTCTGCACATACTGCAAGACATTGATTTGGGATATTGCATTTTTTTCAGGCAAGACATATGGTAATGAAATGCTTGACACCATCGGTACTAAGATCATTTATATTTCTGTTGCTTTTCAGGGTTGTCAATAACATTGTAGTGTCATTATTAGAAGAATTTGATGCCTGTTAGGTATCAAATTTAATAGTGCTATCTGAACATTCTGCAGCCTACTAGTAATAGCGTAAATAAAAGTATAAAGGTCTAAGATAACAGCTTGGCAAGCTGTTTTTCATTTTTTTTCTCTTGTGAAAGAGTGATTCATCAGAGAGTATGTGATGTGTAGTAAGCAGTTTTTATAGCCAAAGATAAATGATGATAATTACTGGCAGATCAGATTTAAACAGCTACTACTGTGCTTCAGTATTTAAATTATTTGGACTAGAATAAACCCCTGGGAAATCTTCAAGCATGTCCTTTACATTAAAAGAATTCATTATAGTCCATTCCAGAAGATTTTGTTTGAAACAAAAAGTTRTTATAATTTCTTAAGAAAGAAGGGACAGTCTAAATATTGTATAGCTAAGATGACATAATTTGTTGTTCAGAAAAAGCAATGTTCAGAGATCCAACAGATTAAATGATTAAAGTTTAGGGCATAATAAATATAATACAGTCCATTTAAAATAATTTTCAATTGTATTAAATATGTATTTTTATTTTAATATACCATATGTTTGTTTTTAGGCTGTTTTCTTAAATATTACTCTCTAATGATATTATTTTCAGTTAAACAATTCGTCAAAAGAAGTGTGATGGTTGTTCTTTAATAAGATAGTTCTTTTTAGTTTACTTTAAACATCAACAGAAAATATAGAAATCTTTGATTTTTCCAAAATATTGTAAGAAAAATATCATTCAGAACTTATCAATTATATTTGACTGCGATTCATGAGTTTCTAAGCAGCCAAAYTTGACCATGTTGAGAGCATGTGGAGTATGCAGCCAGAGAGTACTTCTGATTTGATGAAATACAATAATCAGTCCTATTCTGTCTCTGTCCCTTTTACTTGTTTCAGTTTACATAAGCCAATGATAAGGGTTGACTGATTGTAATTAATTTCCTTAATCATGATTAATTCCTGTTTTTTCCTCCAAAAACTGGTCTTAATTCGTTGGTACCAGATTCTTATTTCTGGAAAGACTTCATATGAATTATTATTTTGGGAGAACAGTGCTATTCAGATTCTTGCAGTTAGCACAGATAATCAATCTTTAAGTTATGTGAAATTTTTGCAGGTATGCTGATCTCTGACTGATCAGATGGACAGTTCAATTGCACCTAGTGCTTAAATAACATTTACAGTTATGCTAATCCATACTGTACATTGGCATACATGATGCACAGTGCATCCATACCCTCTGTTTCACCTTCAACAAAAACAACCCCCCCATTTTATACAGTTTTTTGACAATTATCTAACATTCATAAATTCCTGAAGTACTGAAACTCAGCAGAAATCCTCTATTTTTTTAACCCCGTTAAAATAGCTTTCTTTGAGGCATTAATGAATGTTGTGAAGGAAGGAGAATGGTGGGGAAGGAAAAGAACAGCTCCAAACACATGCTAGAAGCTATTCCCTTGCTCAGCAAGTTCTCACGTTAGTCAGTGATTTGGACTCCACTAAATGCCACTTTGGTGTAATGGGGTCTGGATCAGGAGGTTCACCTTTAAGAAATAAGTTCACTAAAACGGGTAAAACTGAATCAGTGTGAGTTATAAAAGTGCCCCTATAGATGGAAATAAAATATTCTTATAGACCTACCTCTCATCCAGAGAGGTTCTAATTTAATTATTGATAAAATGTGGCAGGTGAATATGGAAAACAATATGAAGAGGATAATAATGATGGAGGTGGCTCTCTGTATAACTTAAACTCCCTTGCTATTGTCAGAATCACTCTGGAATTATTTTTCAAGTGGTCTTTGAGAATAAGAAAATTATAGCTTTATAAGTGGGATTGTAGGTGAGTTTTTTTTACTTTGTGAGGAATAGAGTAGAACAAAGAACAAATAAGCTCTTGTTTTGGGTTAACGGTGAATGGCAAAATGGAAGTGTTGACAAGGGGTGAAGCACTAGTTGGTAGGAAGAGTTACTGTGTTATGAATTACTTTGTTAAAGGTGGCAAGTTTGAACTTGTACTGGAAAGCAGGGAACTAGCAGAAGTCAAAGAACAAAGCAAAAGAATAGAAATGGAAATTTATAGAATAGAAATAGAAATTCCCAGATGGAATATTTTAGTAGTTACATAATTTAGTCGTTGTATACTTTACAATTGGCTTCATGTTTCTTTATGAGTGAAACATGGGAGCAACTTGATGGGTTAGAAAAAATAACCATTTTTTCTTTCTGAAGGAAGAGACTAATCTCACCTGCTTAAGTTCTAGTGGGCAGCACTTAGTTGACAAGATGAAAAATAAAGCACTGTAAAGAATTCCKTGAATGAAAATGAAATAATTACAGTAGATGTGGTAGATAAACCAACAGAGATTTTTGAATGTCCTATTCTTGTGCATTAGAAGCAAAATATATAAACACTAGGTTTATATTATTTCCTTTCCTGAACTGTGATATGCACAGGCATTCTGATGAAAACTTCAGACAGGACTTTATTTACTCAATGATGATATAGGTTAGCACATGATCTTAACTTTCTACCCAAGGATATTGCTTTAGTTAAGTGAAAAACAAACAATTTAGCACATTTTTTGTCTCACAAGTAGCCACATGTCCCTCCTCTGTATTAACTATAGTAATAATAACAAATCCTGAAAAGGAGCTCTTGAATTACAAGCAAACAGAATTTGGGAGCACAAATCAGTGCTTATGGTTCTGTTTACAGGACAAATCACTCAGCGTTTCTATTTCCTTACCATTTTTTAAATGTTAAACTCTGCAAGCCTTAAAAATGAGAATCATCAGTATGCAAATTAAAATTAGTTTCTAACACCTATGCAAAATTATATTCAGTTAAAATATTCAGGACCACTTACAGGAAACCAGATCAATTATAAGCTAATCTGAAGTTATTTATTCACCTTCACACAATAGCTCGAAAACAAAATCAGAAGTAATTCAATTCTTCTTAATGCTACTTTCAGTATGATGTGCACCCGGGAGAAATAAAAGACCAAAAGAACTGAGTAGCTAACCCAACATAACACATCTTTGAAACAGGGTTGCACAGTTGGGTGGCTGTATTAAATATTAGTGGCTAAGGGAAAATTAGGCAATATACTTTGCTGCAAGAATCCGTGCCTTACTTATTGTATTACTACTTATATTATTGTATTGTTGCCAAAGTTCCGTTTCTCCCATTTCTTTTTTACTGAGCTGGATGATAATGAATCTTTACCTCTATAGCATGGATTCAGTTCCCTACACACTTGGTTTGTCAAGATATTTTGGAAAAGCTTCTGGAGGTCAAAACTATAGGCAACACAGTTCACCATGCTCTTAGTTGTGCTTCTGCAATATCGTATCGCACTGTAGTGATGCATCTGTATAAATTTGATCTGATTTAGGATTTAGCCCATTAATTATGGGGCGTCAACATAGCAGAGCTAATCTAAGCCCAGGAAACATGAACTTTGTAGATTTTCCAGAAGAACAAAGCATCAATCAGTACTCTCCTTGTCTAAATATCTCATCTSTATCTGCATGCTTTTCATCTTAGAAAAGCAAGCAGGAGGAATTATATTCCTAAATTTGCTGTAGACAAAGTGCCTGACAGTCTCTGTAATAACAAATGCATGCACACCTAGAACTACTCTGTCCCAGATGTTTTTCTGTTTCCAAGTTATTGCATTGTATTTTTGTAGCTCTGCTAAATGCTAATTTCAAATTGACTTATAATGGAATTTCTTTATCAAGTCGATTCTTTGCCTATATTTTCTTGTCTCTGAATTCACACTGTTCAGATGTTGTTGTTGTTAGAGAAAATAGAGTTATACACTTCAGAGATTTCCTTCAGCTCTCCCATATTGCTCATTTCCAAACTGAGCATGAGGCAAAAAGGAAAAAACAAAACTTCCCCAGTCATTATGGAGAATGTGTACAACATTAGGTTTCTGTAAATATAAGTGCATTGTGCCTGTAGTTCTGGCACTCTTAGGAGTAAGTTGATTTGAAGATTTGAAGACCTATCTAGCCATTAAAATTATCAAGATGAATGACTAAATATCATATAGTGTTATAGAATCATCATAGGACACAGAATCAAATTGCTCCCCTGAATCACTGCTTTTTCTTCCAGCTAGTTTGGAAAGACAGCAGTGGAACTTTAAACTAATTTTACTAAACAAGCTTATTATTACTTTTGAATAGTTTTTTTATTGATTTATATCTGAAAAAATAACACAAATGGATTTATTTTCCTTCTATTCATTATAGATTTCTTCCCCATCAAAAATACTGCAGGCTTTGGCTAGAGCCAAAGGAAATGAGATTTTAGGATCCATGATGTAATGGAGAGGTTTTTAGAATCACCATTTTGCATGCCTAAGGTCTCCCAGTTTAGATACCTACATCCTGTTGTGGTTTTGGTTCTAAGTTTACAGTAACTTAGTAGCAGTTTGCTCAAAAAGTGCCTCAGAAGCCCATGAAAAGCCCTGTCAGTATCTGCAGGGAGTTCTTCTTATATGAGTTCAGGAGTTTGATACCAGGTTTTGTAAAAGTCTGCATCCTGGATTTGGCTTTGCAGAAACCATAGTATTCATTACTGCTTTGCCCAAAGAAGAGAAACTCTTGCTGCTCTTCATGACCAGAGATACTGAGAACTCGAGTCATCGTCCCTCTTCCGCCTTGGAGGACTGCAATCCAAACCTCCCGTGAGACTACTGCTGTCTTATAGTAGAGACATTTATACTCCCCCTTTGTTCAAGTTGTTCCACCTTACATATAACTTTAAATTTAATTATTTGGATAAGAAAAAGGAAGTAAATAAACATGACTCTAGTGATTAGGCAGTGCATTCCAGTCTCTGTGCTAAGGCTGTATTTATTAAAACGTCACAGGATAACAAAAGTATGTCTCTTTAATAGACCACAGTATAGTTTAGAAATATCCAAGACATGCTTACAAATGCTAATAAAGCTACCAGAAACAATAGAGAGTTCCATGTGAATAAATTCACTTATTTTGCTTAATTTTCAATGGAAACCAGTATGTGATCATCTAAGAAAAGATTATGTCATAATGCAGATATCAGAATTGAAATATTATCAGGAAACTTATAAATAATTTAAGTTATTTTGATTTGAAAGACATGATTTAAGACATAGATTCTCTCTGTCTCGTTTATAAGAATAATTCATTTATAATACCATCTAAGAAATGCTTGTTAGGGAAATTTGTCTTTTCTCCATATCTGCTTATAAGTTAGAAGTACAGAAAATCCCTCCACCTGGCGATTGCAGGTTTGTATGACCCATTTTACTTGTGTAGCTTATCTACTTCGTGAATTTGCAGATGTATTGAGTCGGTGATTCTGAATATATACAACCAAGTTTTCAAAACACAAAAATCCATTTCTGTATGGGAAAATCCTCAGACTGAAGTTCTTTAATCTTTGGTCCCACAGGCTTATTTGTCTAGCGATTTAGATTAAGATACAGGGAAACAGCATAAGCTGGGTTGACATCTTTGTCACCTACACTTCTAAAAATATACAACTACTATAAATACCCCGAACCACAACAGTTCCTGGTCCCTAACTCCGTATTTCAAGTGATGGCCATGAATCAAGAGATATATAGCAAATGAAAAAGGATAGCATACTTCTTATATATCCTCAAAAACAAAATAAATCAAGACATTACAATACACATGTTCCCATCTCACATCTCCCTTCCTAAAATCCCTCACAAAATAGACACAGTTATCATTGTGTCTGAGAGGCAACCAGATTCTGATCAGTCTGGGCAGTCTAATCTGTGAAAAGAAATTTTAGTGTCGTTAGAGAAGTAATGCGCCCATTTGAAATATCTGCTAATTAAATTAAAACACTTTAAAATACGATATTATTAATCTTCTAAAATGAACTTGTAATGTAATTGCAAGTGAGGATTAGCTCAACAGCTCRTATGGTAGTTTCAGCTTCTGGAAATATTGCATCCTGTAGCTGACACACTTGGTAGATGTAAAAGTACCTTTAAAATTGATAACAAAAAGCCTTTTGCTACACATAGGCTGTGTTATTCAAATATTGTGTCTTTCAGTGTTTTTTGTTATTAAAAAAAGTATTGGAYTTGTTTGTGACAGTTCTTCAGAATTTCAAAGGGCAAATAGACTGTACTCAATATAGGAATATTTTAAATATCAGTGCTTTATGACTTGCTAAAAAACTAGAAATTTTCAGCCTTTGCTGAGTAAGAGCTGCATCTCAGTACAGTTTAATATGCTCTGATTTTTAACAGCAATCAGCAGAAGTGTGCCTTGTCTGCTCAAARTTGTTTGAGTCTAAGGGTGATCAGGAAGATTGATGACAGTTCTATTTTTGCACCCAAGTTACAAGACAAACGATAAAAGTAGTCAGAAAGCATTTTCTCTTGGAAAAGCTATTTTGAATGTATTTATTTTATCTCTATTAGTTCAGCAAAACYGGGTGTACATTGCATGAATACAGCTGATTTACAAAGTTATATATCAGTGATGCTTAGAGGTGTGACCAAAGCTTACAAAAACTTGAATTGTATTAATAAATATAATCCGCAATATTTTGTGTTCCTAGACATAAAATATTTTATAATTGCATGTAACCTTAATAAATAACTCTGGAGGAGCTTGAATATCTATATCCATAATTACTCATATTTAGTAAGACAAATTATGTTTGTGTGATCCATAGTATTTCAAGATTGCTCTGTTCCTGGATGGAAAGTATTTTATAATTATATATATAACCCTAATAAGGAACTGTGAAGGAATTTARGTAGCTAATGATGGGCTAAATCTGTTTGTCCTTGGCATTTGTAAAGTCACATTAATACAGCATAGAGTCACATTTTAACTGGTAGGTGATAAGTTCCATGACTGGAAATGATATGTTTCAAAATATGGGAAAGAGTGTTTTCTCTGCCAGAGAACTGTATCTGACACAGAAATAGTTTTTAGTTAGTTTTAAGAATGAATTTGAAAAAGAGAGAGAGTGATTAAGTGTATAGAATGTATTACAAAATGCTTGAAGATTGACCATGTAGGTGTGATGAGTGATTTAGAGCAAAAGTACTGGTGTGCTCTTACCTCTTCTAGGAAAAAATACAGAACATCCCTTATGAGTTAAATCTTTCCAATATATATTTGCTGATGCAAATGATAAAAAAGAAAGGCTGAAAACCTCAAGGGAGRGGCCAATAGCCGTCACACTGTCGTATATAAAAAGCCTGAAACAAAATCCTAATCATTGCAGCATAACTTCAAAGATCTTGYGGCCTATCTGTAAATACACTGCTACTATAAAGGAATCTGAAGGAATTTGCTTGCATTGGAAGTGGGTCTTCCAAATGCCCAGCATAATTTTTTTTAGTCAGTGCTTTAACTACTACATGCATTAAAGTACTCAGACATCATCATGGTGAGTGCAGTGGAGAAACCTGTTGTGAGATTAATAATTCTGTTTTCAGTTTAGCTTTTGTGTGGGCTGTCACACATTGAGTGGTTATATTAAAAGACATCTTGAGTTGCTACTGTTTTCAAGGAGTCGCATTCAGAAGGAGCCAAAGGAGTCAGGATACCATGGGAAAAACTAATGTCTTTTTGAATTGAGAGTACATCATAACATATGTTTGWGAGGAAGCTGTTCTGAGTTTGTTGATGGCCGGGTATGGTTGCACAAACATTTCTAACTGCAAAAAACACTTTCCTTCTTTGCAGACTGCAACAAACTTGCTCCCATTAAAGAGCAATGGTACCTCAAGAATATCTGTCATCCTATCTGCCTCAGTCTGATGAGGTACGGGTATGCTGAAAGTTCTCTAGGATATCCTGCATACCCTGAGCGAATTTGAGCCTTTTGCCCTTTAAGGCCAGAAAAAAGCATCATAGAAAACTTGGCCCATGTTCTCTACTGGAGGCAAGTTGTCGTGATAGTACTGAGGAAATACTGACTCTTCATGCCAAGATTTCTGTGCCATGCTAAAACTTACGTTAAAAACATATGTACTTGAAACACCTTCTTTTAACATATAGAGGCTAGGTTCCACGAAACCTTTTCCGTGATTCTCGTGCTTTATCATCATCTTCTGCTGCTCAGATAAAGAAAAATCACCTGAGATCGTCCAGAAATCTCTTTCCCTGCTGTCTCTCCCCCTTGCCCTGAGAGGAACGGACAATTCAGCAGAGGAGCAGAGGGCTGCCAGTCTGAGGCTCTCAGGAGTGCTTCTTCAGGCCTCTTACCTTCAGCTTCAGTCTTCTCTATTGCCACTGGCCAGATAGATCCCCTGGAATGTTCCCTTTGCTTATCCTGAGGTTTTTGTTTCAATTTACTGTGCCAAATTATATGAAAGCCGTGAAAGAACAACTGTTTAAGAGGGAAGAATGTGGGTAAATGTAATAAAAARGGAAGTAGTTAAAAGAGTTTCAGAGAGAGAGAGAATGTGAGGGAACTAGCTGAAAGAAAGAATGCAAAAATGTATGAAGAGCAATAGATACTAGATGCAGACAGTGTATTTCACATACATTGGACAAGCTGCCCATTCATTCACTAAAAGATGCAGTGTTTTAGAGAAGGACTTTCTACGGCCTTACATTAGAAATCTACTTTTAAAAAGTGTTTTGAAAAAGAAAATGGTAGCAAGCAAAAAAAAAAGTAAGCTACAAAGAAAATTTAGGAAAGAAATTTTAAAGGTGTTTGCTGGGAAAGTAGGCACTGGGAAGTATGGTAAAAAATAAAAAAGATGTGGCTAGGAGTGGAATTTTGCAGAGCTTTGAACGCATAGATGAAAAGCTTTAGTTAACTATGGAAAGAGAAATAAATGTGCAGGGAAGAGATATAAAGACATACATGCAGAGCTGTGCTGACAATTTCCTCAGAATTCCACTGAGGATCAATAAGTATTTTAGTATATAGCAGAAGCAGATCACTTACATATCCATTAWTTTTTTTGTGCTTAAGGTAGTTCGGTGTCTAGCATTTAACAAAGTGATGTTATCTGTACTGATATCTTACAATGCTCTCCATACGGCGGTTTTGTATGAAGAACTTCAGTGAAAGGCCATATTCAGTTACAAACAGGTCTTTTGTTGTCCTTCTGCTCTTCGCTTATTCTGCTGCTATTAACCTGGAGTTACGATATTTCACAGTGGGGAGTAGATGTTTACTTTTCAAATGAGATTCATTTCTCACTGCCTGGAAGATACTGTCTACTGAAATGTTGGAAGGTTCTTCCCCATCGGACTTCCTTTTATTTTTTTCCTTTTATTCTTCTAACTCACTTTTGCTACTGACTTGAGAAAAGCTATATTGAAACCAGTTAATCTATTGTCATTTATTTATATTTTATGCTATTCCTTAATCCAAGTCATTTATTCTCTCTGTTTCTGGTTCCACTCTTARGACATAACTGTATACTTATGTTCAGTTTCCCCCCTCCCTGCTGTGTTCAGATGGGATGTGTGTGAAGATTCCTGGAAGACAGTGGAGGAGCAGGGAAAGGACAAGTGTCAGACCAGAGTTTGAAYGGGGTTATGAAGAAAGCTATTTTACGAGGTTTAGATGGGTAGCATCGGATACAAAACATCTGATAGATATGATTGGATAAATTCTGTACCCATAGTTTCTCTTTTACTTGCTCTGTTGAAGAGGTAAAGAAAGCTTTGTTTCGAATCTGAGGAGGAGCCAGGGCAACAACTGATACTTAACCTGGGAGAATTAGCAGGACTAGGGGTAAAAACCGTGAGAGAATGCAGTATGTTTACATCCAGCACCAGTTAAAGTAATTTACCTGGCTTTTGAAAAGCACAAAGCTGCAAGTTTATGAATAGCTGGGTTATCATCGTGCGTTCGCATCCTGTGACTGTGCTGACCTCCTTTATTCAATGACTGCTGTAAGATCGCAGCCGGCTGAGTGGGAAGGCCGCTTGTATGAAGTGGCTCTCTATCTCTCTTCTGTTGCATCTACCCAAAGTAAGAAAAGCCTCTGTAATGAGGACAATCATTTTTACATTCTGAACCTCTTTCTATCACTGCTTCATTTTCCTCCTGTGTCACTAGAAATTGGGGACAGTGTGAAGGCTAGGAGCATCCCTTAGCAGGGTTCTCTTCTCTAGTCACCAGGTGCGCTGCAGGTTCGGCGYTCTTTGCAGAGTGCTCAGATAGCTGGATCTCATTTGGGAAGCCACAGAAAGACTGCAGCCTCACAGGCCCCTTTCCATTGGATTTTTATCATCAGGAAACATGTTATTTAATGAGCTGGTCTTCAGTGAGGTCAAACACTTCTTCACTTGTCAGAAATATGAGAGAGGTGCACAAAGCTTCTCTAATGACAGCGTGAAGCTCTTTTCCAGGTCAGATATATCCAGTGGGCCTTTCACAATACCGTCTATAGGGATTAGTCCCAGCACTGTCTTTATAATTAGCTCTTAGCATGTTAACTTTTCTACTGAGAAGTCAGTAGAAAAGTCAGTTTTATTTGTAGATGTATGGTATCTATTAATTAGTTTTACAGTAATCCCTAACAGTCACAAAAATTCATATTTTTCTAAATTGTCTGCTCATAATGTAAAAACATTGAAGCTTCCACATTATAAGTCAAAAAGTAAATAAAACAGAAGTGGTCTATTTCCYTTCATCTTCTTGGAAGTCATAAAAACCACAACAAATCCTCAGCAATTTAATTCTAGTGCTTTTTGAGAAGTAGCCTTGCTAACACTTGAGAATACATGACAGTCATACACAAAAGTACGTAGCTCAAAACTCTTGTTGGGAGGCAGGCCTTCAAATTGAAAAATTTGAAAGTAATTCTTATAAAGCTGTGTACATAACTGTTACCTAGAAGCATACTAACTTTTGGAAGTCTTTAGTCACTGAAAGGAAAACACTATTTAAAAAAAAGAGATTTATAGCCTTTCAGAATAAGAAATGTTTAATGCTTTACAAAATTCCACTTAAAATTACCTCAAAACCATATTCTTRTTCACTTCTTATATAAATAATGCATAATAATGTTTGGGAAATATGACAAAATAATATTTTTTGCAGTTGGAATTTTGTTCCTTAGGTCTAACCAGCTGTACATAAATAAGCACCGTATTATATCTTTATCCCATTGTTTGGATTGATAAATATGTGTATTTTAAGATAAGTGTGAACTATTGCTGCTGTTCTGTTTTCAAAACAGAGGCAGATTAATTGGGATATACATTACACCTGCATGTCTATTCTACAATTTGCATTAGATGAAATAACAGTTGTACCTACACTAAAATGGTGTATTTAAAATACAAAGCTAGTGAACACTAGTATACAAAGTGCAGGGCTAAAGGTTCAAGGCATATTAGAACAATATGCAATACTATGTTTGGCATTACTTTAAAGATAATGATAATTCTGTCTCAATTTTTATTTATTTTGCCATTTTAATTGAAACTGGGATTTTTGGAGTCAATAGAAGTCTAAACATTTAACAATTTGGGTACATTTTTAGCAATGTTTAACAATTTTTTTTTTTTTTGCCTTCAGCAGCCGTCAGTTTGTTTAGCAGCATGTGTATTATAGAATTGTCTGAAACAAATATTAACATATTCACAAAGGCTTCCTATAATATGGTAATATGGTAGTCTTTAGGGTTTGCAGTGCTGATGAAAATATAATTACATTTTTCTATTTTGAACAGCCCTAAACTAGATCTGCAGTGTAGATTCACAACCAGCTATGGGACCTGCATAATGAAGCTTTCAGATATTTTCATTTGCTGCTTAAAAATGCATTGTTTTTCCGTGGGTGTTGTGAATGTTAAAATATTTTAAATAAATGCTTACTATGAACATAGAACAGGTTATAAAACAGCCCAGAGCAGAAAAAATATAATATTTAATTGCTTATGACTAAAAGGCACTATRTAAATATGTGAAACCAAAACCAAATTTCTTCAGATACTAAAAGTGCCAGGTAATTCACGATATTTTCTTCCTAGCATCTGAACTATAAAATAAACCTTTTCTGAGCAGTGTGGTGGATTTAACTGCTGAAAGAAACATCTGCTCAACAATTGCAATTTTCCCACTGTGGAATGCTGCAAATGATGTCATCTTTTCTCTCGCATAATAAGTTAATTTTTATGCCTAAATCTTTGTGTTTTGGCATTTGTATAGGGTGACTATTACAAGCCGTGTGCTGCCTTGAATTCTAAATGCATGGCATGAACATTTTATTTTGAAGACAGAGCAAGAAGTGCGATTCTTACATTAACAGCAAAACATGGAACAATGTAGTATGAACCTAGGAATTTTATAAACTGTAGTAAAAATATTTGTCTTTAATTTCGTTATAATAAAGTATGTGTATAATAACAAAGTACAGTTATAAAGGATAGATCAATATGTGGAAATCCTGTTTTCAGTATTCAGTATCTACTATGACAGATAATCCTCTATGTTGGTGATAATGTTTTGCTTACATCTGTGAAACWTGTACATCTAGGATAAATCTTCCATACATCTGTGTAAAAAATGTACTTTAAAGAGTCAGGAGTGATTCAGTATAAGCTCTGACAATTTTTAAGGTTAATCTAAGCTATGTGTTACAAAAGTATTGGCAACAAAAGTTAAAACTTCTTGTTAGTTAATGAAAATAGTTAGTGAAAAGGAACTTTTACATTTAAGCAAAGAAGGGGCTTCAAGCATAGGAAGGAATCTCCATACTCCAATTTAAACGGCTTTACAAATAGGCAAAACTGAAGTAAGCTGTTGTTTAGCTATCTCACAGTGCGTTTTTTCTTGGAGATACAGTATTTTATGGTAAGAAATATATAGTCTGTATTTTAGCATTCCAAATCAGAAGGCCCTAGGAGGTAACCTTGAACCTGATTGACAGTCCATAGCCAGTATATAGATGGATTCATAAGCAGGAGTTCTGCACTGTGCATTACCCTAACCTCCGCAAAGTCAAAACGTATCCTGAGGTAGGTGGTCATAGTAAAATGAAATCTCCTGTAACATTCAGTGATGTTAAAAGATTTTTCATCTACAGGAGGTAAAACTTTTAAATAGGTTGGAGGCGTAAGATTCTGTTCCTCGTAGTAATTTAGTTCCTGTCTGTGCACAAATTACTATCGCATACTGATTTTTTTCTGTATTCTTTATTATTGCTGGAAGAACCATTTAATTCAAGAAGCTCAGCTGTTTATTTTTATGTCATTATTACTTGACCTTTCCATAGCTACCAAAGGGAATAAGAGAAGAGGCTGCTAGTGAAACCTTTGCTATTTTTCATTGCAGTGACTGTTTCTCAGGCTGGCAGCCATCAGTGGCACTGATGTGGTTAATGACAATTTTCTTTGACATTGACCCAGTGGAATTGGTCACAAATAGTACCACATTCTTGCAATTTATATTTGGCTGATGAACTAGAAATATCCTACTATACTGTGGCAGTAGGAGCCAGAGCAATGTTACTGTTATTGTTAACCTCTCCTAATTCTTCCAGCTTCCATTTTGCCTGAAACTGTATAGCCGATTATATGAAATTGGAAGATTTTGCTATGAAATCAGAAGCAAATCAGTCAAGTTTTGGATAATTGCTAGTTTTACTCATTTGTCACTTTTAATAAGAAAAGCTAGAAATGTAACTACTAGCCAGCCAAGTGTTTGTGATTTGAATATACACAAATTGATCATCTACTGTTATATCATTTAGGTTTTTCTACAACAGTGGAATTTCTGTATGAATTGCAATATCAATCAGATAAAATTAAATCTCAGCTTGACTCTTTGGTGGGTATACATCTGATACAAAAAGAACGAGATACAGAGTCCGGAATTATAACACTGATCTTTAATATAGTGTTTGCACCAAACAAACCGATGAGGTAAGTCCCTGTTCTTTATTACTAACAGAGCATGCAATAAGATCCTATCTGATTAAGCTTATCTGAGTAAACACCTCCCTGCACTATTTTCTTCACTGTTTTCCCCTCTGAGATCTATTATTTTAGATTTTCTTATTTACTGCTTCTCATTATGATATCTTTGGTATTAAAACTGACAGTGTTTCTTTTTAATGCCTGCTAGATGGTTCTGTTGAGTTACTGCCCTATTGTGTGTGTCCATCAATTTACTTCTAATCATTGAAGTATTGAAAGTGTTAGAGCCTCAAATGAAAATTACTTGTTCTCAAAGTAAAGCATAGACACAGGATGGCCTGTCAGCCATCAGAAAAACTTTTCCTAGACAAATCTGTGGGAATATTCTTTGGCAGAGGGGGATAGTTTAATTTGAAATGAGTCTGCAGTTTCTCAGTAACAATGATTGACAGAAAAACAGTCCCCTCTTCTACAGCTGTGATGTGAAAAATGGTTGTTTTGCTTTGCTTTAAATTAGTACATCCCATCCCTTTAAAAAGCAAATGTGAAAGGGACATTCTTTTGGAGAGAAATTGCATCTTCCTTTGGATGAAGCCAAGGATGCACGAAGGACAGGCTTTCCTGWAGCTTCTTTCAAGAAAGTGCAGGCAAAAGAGACATTCAGAGGTTGGACGTTACCAGGAAGAGGAGAGCAGACACTGCCAGATCTCATGGGTAGCATGCAAAGAGGGTATTTTTAGGATGCAGAAGGGGAGTGCATTTGCAGTAGTTGAGAAAGTTATTGCAGTAACCTAAGAGCAAACCTCTAAGAACGTCTATCCACCCATCTCCATACAGGTCAGAGTGGAGATTTGTTTATAACCCTTTTCTATTTCTATTCTGTCCCCCTCTTCTCCCTTTTTTTATCTTTATGTAGCTGAGACCTATCAAGCCTGGTGTAGAAGACTGAAAGGTTGCAATTAAATTAGTTTCTTTATCATCCGAATCTACAGCACTCATTCTCTTTTAGACAATCCAAGGACATCAGAGTCTGACATTTTCTGAAAGTACATAGACCTTAGTCAAATCTATTTGGTTCTAATATGTACTACTAACATGTTTTGGATTAAATTCTCCTATAACATCAGAATAAATAAACAATAACCAGTAAGAAAAAAGGAGTTAAATCAGAGTAAACAGAAGAAGAATCAAATCTCTTGGCTATGACCATCATTTTGCTTTCATATTATGTCCTGTCTTATACTGCAAATATCCAGTGCTATTTAGCCTACATTCCAGTCTAAAGTACAAGTGATATATACTATGCCATATAAAATTAAAGACGTATTCCAATTTAAAGCTGTCTGCACTTTCATTTTACTGACATATAGTTCTGTGCACACAGAAGCTTATTCTGGACATTAGTTTACTGAGTTTATATTTTATTATGCTGTTCTAGTCAATGKTTTTTTTTTAACTTAAATTCTAAGGAATGCAGCAACTCTAGTAGTACAATGTGCTACAGGAGGAATCTGGAAATTTCCAATACTGTTCATCGCAATGGAGCCAGAAGTGGATGATGTTATCAACATTGAAGCAGTTGGCCTGAATAAGGAAACTATAGTTGGCTTTAAGCTTACAAGCCAGACAAGGTAAAGATACTTATGATAAAGTATTTATGCAATTTTCTGAGGATATAACCCATGCTCAARTGTGTCAGATAGGATAGATTTGGGCAACAGAAACATAACTGAGCTCCAGCTATCTCAGAAATAAATCATTACAAGTGCTGCACTGTATAGGTAATGAGTAGTGGTTCTGAAGCTGTACTATAAGAAACAGAAAATGTTCTACACATTAGTCTGTAGCTGCCAAGAGAGAATTGGTGGAGTAGGTCCAGATGCTTATGTTATTTTGCCTAAAATACTTTTGGGTGTTAAAATACATAATACAATGCTAAGGAAGTTATGTCATGATATTAAAGGCTTACTTTACAGAACATATACAGAGCTCTAACTAAATGTTTTTACTAATTTATTTAACTAAACTGATTGCTTTTCAAAATACTTTATACATAAAACATTCCAAAAATCATCTGTATTGTGCTTTAAAAATTTTAAAATGTGCCATTCTTTTTAAAGTATTCATGTTTTCTTATATAGGAATGTTATGCATTCTTTTTTACTCTCCGCTTTCATTAGATAAACTAAATCTGTCAGAGTCTTCAGTATTTTATTACTGGTCCACAAATGCTCTTTTTTAAAAATCTTGTAGAAA
This sequence comes from Rhea americana, assembly GCF_003343005.1. Classification (NCBI taxonomy): domain Eukaryota; kingdom Metazoa; phylum Chordata; class Aves; order Rheiformes; family Rheidae; genus Rhea; species Rhea americana. The sequence continues at coordinate 1,514,193 of NW_028186745.1, forward strand.
TCTCTGTTAGTATAATTTTAATATACATTTCATTTTCTTAGAGCTGCATAATCTAGTAACCCTGTGCTGAATCTCAAGGATTCCATTGTGTATAGAAAAGCTTTAAAATAGTGAACAGTGAACTTGAAGGACAATCATGAGGCTTACATTTTAATTACCTTATGGAAGTTATAAGGCTTGCTGATTTTTTTTTTTTTTTTTTTTTTTTTTTTTT
>NW_028186745.1:1514447-1518993 GCF_003343005.1 Rhea americana
TGCATGCTTCTGTAGCATCCCCACACAGAAAGAAGTTTCCTTGGTTCTTACTGATTTTCTAAGAGATTATTTCCAAAAGCTTTGCATTGGAGATGGGCAGTTATTCCAGCTTTCAGATGGCTATCAGTGATAATAATTCATGAAAGACTCTGAAAAAGGCTCCTACTGCCATATTCAAGTTAACAGCTTCAGTAGAATGGGCTGTTTCAGGGACAAAAGTGAAGCAATTGCTCTGGCAATACTGTAATCTACTGGTAGGTGTTTGATAGTAGTGAAGAGACCTAATGTTCTCAAAAAAATTATTATAAAGGCTGAATCATTACAGTTATATATAGAAGGAGCCTTGGTGGAAGACATTCTCTTTTTCCCTCAAAAAGATTCAATCTTTATTTTATATAACAAGGGTTCTCCCATACACATTTTACATACAAAATGTAACGCTTTCATGTAATGAATATGCTCTATACTGTAAATTGTACYAACAACTGCTCTGTAAGTTTTGTATTGCTTTATCTTATCTTTGATTTACTTAGGGTCTTTTGGTGGTGAAGAGTTTGTCATGGAAATAGAGCACTCAGCCAACTGAATGTAGCATTCAGGATCTGTAGTTTGAAAACAATTACACAAGAAACTTGTGTATTACAGATGTAATTTAATACTTGAATAACTCAAATGTCTTAGATTAAAAATAAAGCCATAAAATATTAAAATATGGATTAAAAGGTTTCATTTGAGATACGGAATATCATCATGTTGCTTTTTCCAGAAAAAAATGGTCACCACTTTGGGTTTTTTCCTAAGTGAAGAGTTAGCAGCCCAATCCAATGGAGAATCAGTTGTGGTGCTTTAAAAGAGGTGAATCTCTTTCCCTTGCATATTTATATATTTTCTATCTTCTTTTCTTATGCGTAGTACCTCATTGCACTGGTTCTTTGAATGAGAGTAACTGGAGGGGAAGTGGAGAGGTGTTTTCTGTGTGGCTCTCTAGAAAGCGAATCTGCAAGCTTGTCTTTTTCTGTTTTTTCTATCTGTGGGGCAGAGTGGTTGCCTGGCATCACTAAGAAGAGCAGTACATCTTTTTGGGATGGCAGGGTTCATAGTGATGCAACAACAATAAAAAAGGGAACTACTGACAAAAAAAGGACAGTATCTTATTAAGGACATATTAGGATTCTCTTATGTATACCAATTTAATTGACAAGCGTTAGTGAYCCAAGAAACACCTTTGATGCTGTCTACCAAGCTTTAAGGTCCATGATTTTAGCGTACTTTCTTTTTGTTTCCTTTTACATCTTTTTTTCTCTAATTCCCTCCATTCCCTGCAAAATACTCAATGCACAGGAAATACTTAAGAGTAAATCAATGATTTTCCAATTTAACCATAACTACAACTGATGTAATTGCTTCAGAAATAAAGTTACAGTTAGAAATAGGAGGAGAGTTGCTATACTCTTCAGTGATTTATAATATGAAAATCCATGCAAATATATAATACATTCTCCTTTTAATAAATTTAAAATAGAGATACACCTACCTCTAATGACCAATATCTGCCCATATCTGCTTCAGTGAATAGTGAAAGACACTGAGAATCCAGGCACATACTTTTGTTGTAGGAAGAAAATTCAAATATATTTTAAAAATTGTCTACAGCTAGAACAATTGTGATATATGAGTAGTCCAATGTTTTACTTTCAGCTTAACAAATTCAAAAAGGACATACTGTTGGGTGCTTTTTGTAATAGCATTAAGATTGCTTAGAAACAGATAAGTAGATTTCACTTGTTAAATACAAAAAAAAAAAAAAATCTACCATTCATAGATGACCTTTTTTGGTATTTGTCATAAAGGTAAGCTTAATTCAGCACCACTGAAATCATTGGCAACATTTCCAGTGAAGTAGTTGGCTTTGGAGCAAGGCTCTAGTGTTTGTTTTTACATTAATATTTGTTTTAGAATCGAATGTATTATAGAATGCCAATGTAAAATGATGTATGTAAAGACAGCAATAAAGAATATCAAAAAGGAACCAAAAAARAATAGATAAAATATTATCCCTCTAAAAAATAATTAAAGATATTTGTTTGATATGCATCTTAAAATATTAATCTTTTCTTTTTATGCTGGTCTCTATGTATTTGAAACAGAGTATAAAAATTCTGAAAGTGATACTGTGCTTAAGAAAAGCTTAAATGCTTTTACATTTACTTAATACAAAAGTTTAATAATTTCCATTTRGTTTACTGAAAATAACTTATTTTTTAATGTTTTTTTAATCAATTATATTTTGAGATCAGAACAATTTTACCAATAGAGAACTGTTTTCTGGAGAATATTTACTACTAGGTATTCTAGTACAGATGCAGCTGGATTTATTTCTTCACGTTTCTATTTAACGTGAAGTTGCAGCAGAATGTTGCCTCACTTGTTTTTCAGTGCAGATTCTTCTGTATTTCAATGTGTAGGTAGAAATATATGAACATTACTTTCACTTGAAAAGGTTTGGTAATTTACATTAATTTTGAATGTTTAGTCAAAGCAGTGAATAGTTCTCTCCTGTTCATTCTGTTTAATTCTCATAATACATAACCTCCTTCCTCTGAAGTAATTCTAGCTTTTCGTCACTATCTTACCTGTCACTGATAGTTTTAATACCTGAGTATTGCTATCCCTATGCAATCAAATTTTATCCATTCTCCTCTTCCACTCCAACCTTACACTCCAAATCTGTGTTTATCACAAACCAGAGATTTTTTGCATTAAGGAAACTTCTCAGATGAACTCGGACTATGCTTCAGAAAAGCATACTTRGTCATTGCCAGCTATCACAGAAGCCAAAAAGATGGTATCAGTATAGTCTCCATAAAGTGGCATATGCATAATMCAAAACTCCACCAGGTTATGGAAACAAGGCTAGAATAAAAAGAGAGCAAAAATAGATGGACTGGGAGAAGACAGAAAAGCTGAATTTAGGCTTTAAAGTGACTGCATATGCAGATTCAGTTATGCTAACCTACATTTCATGTTTTGTACACTGAGGTGGATATGTTTCATCTCTGCTCATTTGCTAGTGAATAGAATAAATGTTCTGTAAAGAAATTCCTTGATCACAGAAAATTAATTTTAATGCTATCTGAAGAATAGCAAGCAATCATTTTCTCCTGTATCTTCCATAATTCTAAAGGGAAAAACAAAAATTATTTTAAAGTTACAACTTTGAAAAATATTTCTGTTTTTCTGTAATTACTGCTGTATTTCATTAGAACTACCAGGAGCTAGAATTATGTATGCTGCAAACAAATGCCTTCATTAAGTTCTCAACACACTTACTCTCCCTTATATATTGCTGCGCRTGTTATAGTCCTGGATTCCTATATCAACCTAATTGTTACCAGTTCTGTGAAATTCTTCCATTAATCTAAAGATGTAATTAGAGTACTTTGTCTTAGTATCTCCCTTGTAATGGCAGCTGCACAGTACAGATATTGACTAAGCTCCATTTTTGGAGTCTGAATGTAGATGACATGGTGGAAAATGTTGGTAATGATATGCATGCAGCAGAGTTTCCAAAGAGTGATGACCATCCTTCTTAGCAATATGACACTTGAGGTTTAACATATTTAGCCATGAGCCATATAGCCATATTATCAGAACCTCTTCTAGCAAGAAAAGCCACTTTATGAGTCTGCCTATGTAGTAYATCTTGGTATAAAGAGAGTAAGATTTTCTAGAGACAAGAATCACAGCTCCTGCTTTTTTTTTACATGTAGACATCAAAAGTGATGTTATATTTGGAAAAACATACCCTTCAAGTCATTTTGTCATGCAGTATTTCTTCATATTTTTCAAAGTYTTCAAATTCCTAAGCAGTTTTTCCAGAGCTTTACAGTTGTAAATGATGTGGACATCTCTTCTGATGTCCAGTATTCAGGTATTACAAGTTGCTTTTGGTATTCACATAAACAGTTATGAGAAATTCTCATTCTTTCCTTCCTGTCATTCTTTTATTGAAAAATAACTGTCTAAATCATGTCAACTATAAGTAATAACTTTAGAGAATTTCACAATTGTATACTGCTAATGAGYGTATAGAACTTGCCTATGTAATAACTAAAATCTTGTGTGTTTTCCAGCAGGTGTTAACTACAAATTACAGAAAGTAAGTTTAGTTATTATTAACTATTTTTGAAAGCACATGGCAGCATTTTCAGTTATATACTTCACAGATGAATAGTCTATGGTATTCTTTTTTTATGGAAAAAAATACATTTGGTCAAAAAGCACCCCACATTGCTTTTTAAGTATGCAAAATACTGAGTTTTGTAAAGAGTATATTTCTAAATTGCTGTAGGAATAGTTTAGTATTTCACTAGACTGAGGAAGAGAGGAGCAAATAAATTTTAAGCCTTAGTGTAATAAAGACTTAATTATATTTTCAGCTTTATAAAATAGATTTTCTGGGCCAAGGCATATTTTATAAGTGTTGTAGTGAGATCTCTGTGGGATTATAAGTTTAAAGTTTTTTTTTTTTTTTTTTTTTTTTTTT
>NW_028186745.1:1519015-1590669 GCF_003343005.1 Rhea americana
GGTCTAAAAATTATCTAACATGAGAACACTGGCTAGCATAAAGTGCTATTTAAAAATAATGTGAAGTGAGGATTAAAGAAGTAATTATAATTACATCTATTAAACTAGCTCCATTTCTGCTCTTCCTGTTGTCATGATTTTRTTTCCTAATTATTTTTTAAATTCAATTTAATATTTACTCTTGTTCATTCTTTGAATAAGGAGAGAGGTCATATGTCTGACAGCAATATCCAACCATTAGGAGAGTAGTTATAGAACTCACAGATGGGAAGACACATGTGTTTCTCAGGTTTAGATGGCCTCTGAGTTTATATTTACTAATTCATTTGTGTTTGATTTGTGCGTGTTTTCAAAACCCTTCTCTGCATATCATTCACCTTTTATCAGTTATGTCTATACCTTGACTTTAACAAAATCCTTCCTGGAAACATACAGAATGCCTCATCCCCGTCCTTCCTGGCTGAGAAATTAGAAGTCAAAATGACTCCAGAGCTGTTTTACCTGGAGCAGTAATCAAAGAGCAAAKGAACAATTAGGTTTTTTTATCATTTTAAGCAATATAATTATTAATTTTTAATTATATGCTAAATAAATAGACACTGAAAGCTCTAATGCTAGAAATTGGGGTGCTATTTTGGGGACTTTGGGGATCTCTAGCTTCCTCTGTACTATATAGAGGATGACAACAAGAAGACATGCTGGCAAGCTACCCAGGATACCAACTAGWCTCCCTGACATGAACATCAGTGAAAATGCCACTTGATTTTTCTTGTGTAGCTATCTTTAGATATATTTTTAACAGAAAAATCCCTGATTTATCAGAATTAAAGGCACTGTGAAAGGTTCTTGTTTCTAACTGTAAGTTTTTAATTRCTAGTTCTTGTGCCAATAGCCGTATCTACCTCAGCATCTCTTTTGGCCTACCATATTGTGACGATACTTTTAAATTAACAGAATTTCTGTWTTCCTTATATGGACAGAGCTTCTGCTTCAAGGGACATTTTGTGTTCACTCATCTGCTTTAAACTGCTGGAAGAGAAAGGAAGGGAGGGGAAAGAAGAGGAAAAGAAATGGGAAAAAAAGAGAAAGATTTTAGGCGTATACATATGTGTGTGTGTGTGTGTGTATGTATTTGTTCATCACACAAAAAATACGGCAGCCTCCTAGTGTCTTTTCTCACTGCTATCTAGAGGCATGTGGATTTTTTAAAGCTTTTAAATAGTTTTTCTTCAATTTTCTTTCTGAAAATTAAAATCTGGCAAAGTTAATGCAATGAGATTTTTCTCTGACTTGGCAAATAGGAGTGTCTTGTGTGAATGCTATAGATGAGCTTCTGACAGTTTCATTTTAAACTATCTTGTCCATTTGTCAGGGTTAAAACAATGGTGTTTCCTTTTGTGAATTCTCTAACTGTTTTGAGGAATCATTTCTGGTATTTGAAAAAAGTTACTGTTGCCTTACACTCTGCTAAAATGCAATTTCTACATCAATAACGTCCCTATTTTCTTGTGTCTTGTGTGCATGCAGCCTCTCCCGCTTCACTTAGCCTTTCATCWTTAGATATATTGTCTGAGTCGCACTGTTATTTATCTCTTGGTGATACAAAGCATTTATTAGTAGTTGTCATTCCTGACTATCTGGATGCTTTTTATACTTAACAGAAAATAGGCTGAACACAGGAGAGAAAGAAAGCACTGTCTTACAATGTTTCCTAAATTCAAGAGCAATAATGATGGAAGAAGAAGACCTATTCTCAGGTTCCTGAACCATTGATGGCTTAAATATTCATCTCAGATGTTTTTGATGAGTGCTCTACTCTGCTACTCAATATAAGTCACCTCTTTTCCATCCCTTGCCTGTCTTGCATGTGCAGGCAGCTGTACAACCACAAAAAGATTACAGTGCAAGTCTGATGTCACGGGACTTGAATTACAGCTTTAGACATTCAGTAGTTTTGACYGTCTTGATGACACCTAAAGGAAAAGTTAAACTAAATCCACTAATGCAGTTGAGTACAATGGCACTACTAAATAAAATATTCTTCTATTTTTTTTGAGGAGGCAGAAGTTTTTTGGTTTCTATTTTTTGTATTGACTCTGTTTATTTCTACACACTTGTAATCTAACATTTTTTCATGAGAGCATTTTGAAGTTAAGAAAACTTTTTGTGGGAATGTATGCAAAAAGGAGAGCTATTTTTAAGCAACATAACAGACCCAACGTATCACCTACTGTGTAGCACTTGCCCAGGAAATGTGGGACATTTCCATAGAGATATGAATAGTCATAAAATATTAAGTTACACTCCTTTGTATTTTCTTTGAACAGCAATATTATTTCTAGTGTGACAACCCATGAATACATAGACTTGAACATTTTTCCTGTAAGTTTCTGTTAATTTTTCATTCTTCAAGTTTTATCAACTACAAATGTAGCTCTGAGCATGATACTTGCTCTGCTGTACTGTGTCAGAGTGCTGTAGGTTGTTTTTTGACAACATTATCATATTTCCACCTCAATTTCTTCTCCTTCTGTATATTGACAGCTTAGGTAATATTCATGTATTAAAAATACACACAACATAGAATAAAAGTAGTCAATATGCTAGCAGAATGGACTAGACAGATGGGAAGGAAATAGAAGACTGGAAGTGGAAAAGGCCTAGAGGAAAGTTGTATGAGTTGGATGTTAAGGAATTATGGAAAAGAAAGTACAAGATTTGAACATAGGCTAAATGTGAGGAGAGAATGAAAGTGAAATATGAGTCTAGATGGTAATGGAGATGTCCTCTGCAACATATGAAAGCACTGAAAGGAGACTRCTTGACTGCAAAGTATATAATGTATGCTTTCATGCTGAGAATATGTTTATGGCAAGGAGTCACTGAGGAACTCTGATAGATAGGCTTCATTTTGAGATTTGCCAAAAGTGTTTTGTATCCTCTCCTGTAGTCCCCAGATACTGTTTTTACTGAGAAAACACATTTCCTTTGGGTGCACAAATACTGACATGAAACTTGCTATTAAACAACTTCTACAGTATCTGTGACATAGTTTTTATGAAGCCCAAGACATASAGTATCTGTAGAGGAATGTAATATTTTTATTGCAATATTTTAAAGTGGTTGTTTATAGAACAGAAAAAAATTTGAAAACAGAGATAGAAAACCAGGATTTCCCATATATTCATTCCCATATATTCATTTCAGAACTCCTTCCCATTCTATTAACGCTCTCTTGGRTTGCAAACTCAGTCATAAAACTTAATAAAATGGGTGGCTTGTCAGTTTTATTTGATTAGAGATTAGAAAAACGAAAGTGTCTGAACAGGAAAATTGGATTTTCAGTTTGACATGGAGTTTACTTCTATCAGTATTATTAAAATGAGTAATTTTCAGTAGCAAAACATGTTCCTATGCATAATTTCAGCTGTCTTTACAAGTTGAGTAAAGTGATTCTACTTTTTTTAGTGGAAAATGGTATCATTCTTCTGTAATTAATGTAATATTCATAATAAAAAATTAATATCGGAAGTGGAAGACCTGTAACCAGGTGTCTGTATGAAAGATTATAAATATTTATAAATAAATATAACTAATTACTATAGAATAATTATTCTGTAAGTAACAATGCTATTCTGTAAGCATTCCACAGGCTGCCAAGTTTCCTGATTCACACCACATGGTGGCATAAATGTTTGATTGTAGATAAATTAGTATTAAGATACTGTAAAAAGCACATTATCCTCCTGTGCTTTTTTTGTAGGTACCCAGAGCCATTCACTGCATATTTCCTGGCAGGCAGTGATCCTGAGTTTGTTGTACTGCCGCGAGCTGGAGAACTTCTCCCAGCAGGCACTGTTGGAACCCATATAACAGTGGGATTCAAGCCAAGAATGTACGGCAAGAAGCATAGAGCARTACTTGTAATTCAGGTAAGTCTTTGTAAATAAAAGATAGTAGAATACCTTCAGGAGTGAAAGYAAAAACACACAAACACACATACTCTGATTTTTTAATTATTTTTCACTATATACAAGAATAAAGCTAAATTATGAAAATTAACTTGTAGCAAGCTCAAGAAACATATTTTAACTTTTTGGTATTTGTTCTTCCTTTCACTGGAGATAGATACTCATATTGGTATACGTGCCCCAAATATATGCACAACATATGAGAGAGATTTTTAACAGAAATTCAAAATAATCATGTTAAGAAATAGTGGAGAATGTGAGTCATTGAATATGTGAGGTCTAAGCTGTTGATTTTACTTCTGTTATACCATATTTGATCAAAGGCACTAGAAGCTAGATACTAAACTGTAGAAGTCAGAATTTCAGAACAGAAATTCAGGAATAACTCTTTAAAAATAAGAACAGAAATAAATTTTAATTAAGCAACTTCTGTCAAACTGAAGCTCAGAAAACATATTAGAATCTGAAGACATTTATTCCTAGAGGAGTAAATATTTTCTTATTATTGCAGGAATGGATTTTTAGAAGTGTTTTAAGTCATTCTTAAAAGGGAAACAGTTTAACCAAAGTACATAGTAGGAGCAAACACCCTAAACTTTTGCCAGATGATAGTTTCTACTTCAAACTAGTTCACTGCAAGTTGGCAGTGTTTTTAGGCTACTATAGTAGAGGTGGTTTACTCTATTAGGAGTGAAACAGTAACACTAATTTACAAAATAAGATGGTCAAAAGAGAGTTAGTAAAAGGTTGCATGGCAAATGATGGAACTATTTTATCTCTCTGACTGACAACTTGTACAACAGTGCATAAGAAATTTCAGTTCTAGAAAAGCAAGGCTGTTTAATCCCTCATGCTTATTTTGTTTACTTGATTAGACATTKGATTAGTTCATTCTTTTTACAAAAACTGCAAGGATAGCTTTCTCTTTCATTTGAAAAAGAAAATATCTGACTGAATTTATTGTGTTGTTTTATTTTTAATAATATTTAAATAATGTTGTGTGACACATTTGCAGAGCTCAGAAAATTGTAATGTAGTTCTGGACCTGAAATCACATTCTGAGGCATGATGCATATAAACTGCCATTAACTGCCATTGCTAACAAAGAGCTTTACCAAAATTTGTCTAGAATGTTCATTTTCAGACATCACGTTCAAAGATTATTATTAGCATTCTAAGAAGTCAGTCTGTAATCCATTTTTTTTTCTTTTTGGAATTTATCAGTTACTTACATCTCAGTCTCAGGTTATGATCTAGACAGATGGCTCTTTACATCTCCACCTGTGGTAGTTGTAGCAATTCATTCAAATGTATTACTGCTATGCATCACATGTTATCCAATCTACTCCTATATGTTCGAAAATATATTGAACGCCCTTAATGCTTGTAAGCACAAATATTTTGCAAACCAGTAATACACCGTTACATTAGAGATCTTTTTAACATCTTACTCTACTTGAAATATTCTGATGTTTTGATGCTTTGGTGAGACTTATCTTGTCTTTCCTCTTATTGATGGTCCTTTTGTGTTCACTAAACTTCCCCTTTTCCTCTATATAAAACCTTCCATTCGTGTAGTTCTAGTATAAGCTGAGTATCTGTATCTGTTGGTAATTCTGCTGCTGCACTATCAACATCTACCTGAAATGACTTGATGACATGTTGAGAATACCAGATGCTCATTTACGCCTTCCCTGTTAACCAAAATGATTTGCATTACTGACCCCGAGGGAGACAGATTTAGTTTTATGGCAAGAACAGTATTAAATCACTCTTATTTGGGTAATAATAATGAAGGTGAAATGAAATTAATGTTGCACCTAGCACTGTAGACCCTCTCTTGCACACATTCTTTCTAGCCAATATATTGGCTGAGGCTTTGGGCTATTTTTAGAAGCAGTGAGGAAATGTCTGTTCTTTTTCTTTTACAATATTGCCTCTCTTCTGATGCTGCTGTAGTAAAGGACTACAGAACTCTTGCTGTAAAATTTCTTTTGAATTTCCAAGTGTAAAGCCACAGTCTTAACACTGTCATATTTTTATTATTAAATTCTATGAACAGAGAGTAACAGAATTGTCATTTTTGTGTGCTTCAATGAACTGTAATAATTAGGCTGTAAAGTAGCAGAGATGACAGTGTAAGTTCTTTCTCAATTTTACATTACATCATTAAAGTTGTGTTGGAAAGTGAAACAGGAGGTTGGGAGTAGGGAGAAAGATCCCACAGTCATTTTCTTCTCGTTTGCTGAAAACATTAAAGTAAAACATTGTACATGCAAATTTTTGTTTTAGTTGCCCTGCTGAGAAACTCAATCCTGAGGAGCTAGTTAGTGTTGAGAGATGGCAACTTATCTTTTCATGTACATTTTATTAACTGAAGGTATATATGTATATATATATATATATATATATATATATATATATATAATTGAAATAGCATAACCTTATTTGTATTTTATGTACTCAAATCAGGTATTTCATTGGATATTTTGTGAATTCTTTAATACTTTAAATATTTATTCAATAATACAGTAGATTTTATTGATGGCAAAAAACCTTAATTAATTTACTAAGCAATGCAATGTTCTTTAAATCATTGAAACTTTTGTTCTCAGTCACCTACATATCAAAACAATTCAAGTTAGACAATTACTTGAATAGCTGTAACGGAATTTTAAAAAATTCTGTAAAACAAAGAATTGAATTAGAGAAAATACAAAAAAAGCTAGCAAAGAAAACAATCATGGTTGTGTCTGTAGCTGTGAAAGAGAAYTTGAGTTATAAGTATGAAACAGTGACATATTACATAAAAAACATTTTAAATAGATATTCCATAATGGAATTTCAACATTTATAGTAGCTTTCATGAACAGCACCATTCTAACAAAACAAAAAAATATTGCCACTAATGATAATTTAGTGAAGGAATGCTTCTTAGATAAGACATACAATACTATGAGGTGAAAAAGAACTTCCTGCCTCGGACTGACATCTCAGACCTAGGTTGTGATGTGCTGCTAAAAAGAAAAAGTAACTGAAAAAAAATGGAAAAGCATCTGAGCTTTGGGTCAAAGAAGTACAATTAAGGAAGGACAGGAAACTTTCAGTAAAGGCTTTCTGGAGCAGGAGTTGCTGCTAGGCACAAGACAGAGCAGCCAAGAAGCTGGAAGATCCTGAGTAAAGGCATATTCAGGTTGGTTTACAGTTGTTTGGGTGTCCTAAATTGAACAATCCTCGCACTGTGCTGAATTCAGCTAGAGACCTGAGCAATTGCTTTGTAAGTCATGAATGAGACTTCAGAGATATTCTAAAGCAGAAAGAAAACAAAATAAGTCTTAAATGATGAAATGGATGTCAGAGTAAACCAGATTGCAGGTAACATTATCAAGCCCTCCAGAAGTCAAGCTTCTGCACTTTTATTACTGAATAATCACTAACTTAGCCTATGGAAGATAGCATATCAAAATCATTTATCATGCTGTTCTGGAAATAAGTTATGCAGAGTGCAAGCTGCAGTTGCTGGGTGTGACTTCTCTAAGCTGTGTATGCAAAATTACATGTCTTAAGTGAAAATGGTAATATTATGTGTTCAATAGCTTGATGAAAATACATTGTGCACTTTGATAGATTTGCCACCTACCATAATATAATGTTATTCTAAATTGTATCTATTAAGCAGAATGAACAGGAAAAAGTGTAAGAAAGCTAATAAGATAATTGAAATACTTTCACATTAAAAAAGAAATCACCTGTGTTCCTCACTATTGGTTGATGCTGACCTGAATTTTGTATTTAAAAGCAAAGATCTAAAAAGTTGATTACAGGCAGTGAATGTAGCACATCTATCATTATCATCACTCGACTTTGCATGCAGAATCAGTATGAAAAGTTTTTGAGTCACAGGCTTGAAAAAAGTGTACCTTTCCTATTGATACTACAATTCTTATAAGGCCAGGAGACAGTACCAGAATGAGAACCATTGCTGTCAGAGGGTATTCAGGCTGTCTGCAGTGCTGAAGTAATGGTTGATATTGATTATATTGTATCTAAGCCATGCTGTGAAACTTACAGTATTCCAATTTCAAAAGTCAATTAAGCCATCTTTAACTCTATCTGGAAATATTCCTTTAATCTAAAAAAAAAAAAAAATGCTGCTTATCTATCTTCTGAATTAGAAATGGGAAGGCAAAACCATTGATGAAGTGCACAGATCCCAACTTCCACGTCCAATATCTGAAAAAGTAGGACAGACATTTTTCACAGGCACCCCCAGACCATGTTGTCAGGTCTGATCACTCTGTTACCCTTTGAAACCCTTTGAAACCCTGAAATAAAGTGTTGGTGACTGTTTCTCAGGATGGCTCAGTACTCCAGTTTCGTGTGAAGAATGGCTCAGGTCAAGTAAATAAATGATATGTTTTGCACCGTATTTTAATATGTAAAATCATTAGGACAGCTATAAGTGATGACAGAGAAGATGAGAGGTGAAAGCRAACCAGGCTTATTATGTTATATACTATGGTCACACCCAAAAGGTTTTCTCCCTTTCTCTGCTGTAAACCTTTGCGGTCAGGATTGTCTTCCTAAGTGCCCTACCTTTCAAGTTACATTTTTCAAAGACAGCATATTCCTGAAGAAGCTTTCATAAACCATTTATTTCAGAGAAAGCCAGCAGGGCTTCAGTTCAGCCTCATGTCGTCTCCCCCAGGTCTTCTGTAGGACTGATTTATGCAGGAAGTTTTTTTTCATATTCCTTCCTCTTTACTTCACCTCTTCAGAAATGCAGATGTTACTTTGTCCTAGCAAGATTCATGTTATGTACTCTGTGGCAGTACTAATAACTTTGGATTCAGAGGGAAATTAATTCCCTGTTGCCCCATTCTTCAATGTTATTTTACTTCTTAAGTAACTTGTCATGCCAAAGGAGATACTGTAATCTTCCAAGAGTAGATATAAGCCTTTGTTTTCTACTCTCCTGGTCCTTCAAAAGTAACACTGTTTCGAAAATCATTTGCATGGACAAGGGGAGGATAGGAAATTGTTTTTATGAGCCAAGTGAGGACCAGGTGGATTTATTCTATTGAATTCTCCCGAATCATCATTTTATATTATTTTTCAAGAGTTCTTTTCTCCTTGCCAATACAGAGAATTTGATGATTCATTATGGACTTGACTCGGACACACTCTAAGTCACTGCAAATAGTGACTTATTGCAGTCAATTTTCCCATCTGTGTTTAGGGGCCCTTCTACAGGACTGCATGGATCTAACGGTTTTTTTTTCAAGCTACAAGAAGTAGCTTAGGCTTCAACAAAAGTACTTTTCTAGTTGCTTATTGTATGTTTGCCCTTGAAAAATAAGAGCTATGGAAGACTGGAACAGCAAGGGAAGAGGAAGGCAAAGAGTTATAGATATCAATTTTTGATTATTTGTTCCAGTATTTTTCCAATATGCTGTACATTTTAACAGATGCACTAAACAGAGAAAACACATAAGAACAAGAAGGAAGGGAAAAGTGGGGAATCCGCAGAGGCCGTGTCATTAGCAGGTAAATACTGGCTGGTGCATATTTGCTTAATCTGCCCTGCACTTTATGAGGATACAGAAAGGAACAAAGGAGTGCTGACTATGCTATCCAGAAAGCTGGAAGCTAATGACATAAGATCCCTACCAAATGATATTATTTATTGGAGATAATGCATCTTCGTGTTGTCTCTTTATTGTTCATTTATGAATTTCATATAAAATAGAAGCAAGCAAATAAAACAAATCTCAAATAAAAAGCATTAAAATACAGTTAACATCCTGAAGTCTTTTGATAACTTTAGAAAACAGCATATCTGGGGCATAGAAGTGTTGAATTTATTGCAAGTCTCGCATTGTAAAAGGAAAGTTGGAGCTAACCTTAACAATGGAAACATTATAACATTGTTGCACTCAATTTTATTGCACCCTAAATTAATCTTAAGGGACAAAAACAGAGAAAGAGACCCTTCAGAATGTCACATGAAAAGTTCACTTTAATTTCATACTATYTAAACTGATCATCGTAGGCCATTCTTTTCTTGTCATCACTGCAGTACAAATTAAGGATTAGGCAGTACAGGATGCRTTACCTGTAATTTCCTGGGTGAGGGTGGGAGAATTTGTTACTTTTTTGGAGTTCTTGCAAATTTTAGTTTGATTTTTCTGAGTTAACATTGTTTGGAAGATAACTGCAATATCGTTTACCTTAAAATTACTGATAGTTGCTCCCAACAGTTAACTCCATCCTAACATAGATTTCTCTAGCAATTAATTAGCATATAACTCAGTGGTACTGCGCACCTAAAGTAAATATGCATGGGTGAGCTGTGTTCTGTAAACTAATCCTATGAATCACGAGCCATCTGTTAGAATGAGTTGCATACCAAAAATGTACTTTCATATAAATTATTTGGTGACTGTTACCAGAATTTGCTGAGTAATCACTTCATGAACATTATTCAATCAGCTATCTAACTTGTGAAATCCATTAAAAGTGGCATTTGTCTTATTTTTGCATTCTCCAAAATATTCTTCAGAAAGATTTAGCTCTGCAGATGTCCATTACTCCCATCAGATGAGCCAAATTATTACTCTCTTCAAACTTCAATTAGATTACAGTCATCAGGACTTTCTAGGTGTTGATAACAAAGTCATAATTTCAACAAGAATCCTTCTTCAGACTTTCGGGGATACCCAGACCGTGATCTGGTCTTTCTTCTTAAGGAAGAAATCTTCTTTTCAATAATACACTAGTAATTGAATATTGTTTATATGTACGTATTGATGAATAGTATTGATCTTTATGAGTACTTAAGGTAATTGCTAAGATTTGGTTCACAATCGTTCAATACTATGATGAAAGAAAATTTTATCTTTGTGTTTATTCTGACTTGAACAAATATGGTGCATTAGTTAGGAGGACTGTCAAAGAAATGCTAGCTTCAAAGCACCAACTAATACTTTCTTTGGATAAACTAGCCATAAATCTAAAACAGATCAACAAAGGTAATAGGATATCCTGTGTATTCTTTGTAYGTAGCATGTATGCTATGACATGAAGTCATCATATGTTATAAACTTTTGAGAGAGACAATACACTACTGCAACTTCAGAATAAAAAATCTCATTTTTAATTTGAGTGATTTGTTTAACTTTAAAAATGTTTATAAATTGCCAGGGAAAATATTTAAATAAATATTTCAGATTGCTTTTGACAAGATCAGTTTGTCATCTGACAGATAGATAGGCACTTGATTAGAAATGTATTCCCCTTCAAATATTATGATGTTGGATACCTTTTAATGATGTTTGCATCTTCAGCGTTAGCTGATTATACAGTGGCTGTGTGSATCTATGGCATGGATTTTAAATTAATGTTTCATAAATCAGATATGGTTATGCAGCTCGTAAGACAGCAAAAAAAATTGCTTGTCTTTAAAAAAAGCTTGCAATACAGACAGAACCATAAACATGAAAGAAGTTTAGTTAACTTATTTCGTACATGACTCTCATGTATTTTGATGCCRTACTGTGATATTGCACATCTGATTTTACAATAATACTTCCTTCTTTTACTTCATTTTTGATGTGTCTTTTTCCTCATTCTTCCAGTTTACTGCCATAAAATCTTGAATTTAGGTTAAGAGAAAATCTTTGAGCCAACAGGAATAAAGAGTATCTATGAGATAATTCCAAGCTTTGGAATTGCTGAATGTAACTTTCTTAGGTATATGAGACCAGAAGAAATTTTAGTTTTTTTTTTGTTTGTTTGTTTGTTTGTTTGTTTTTTAAGTGAAGTAAACTCTAACAACAAATCCTTGTGGAGTAGGCCTAGAGATACAGTATGAGGACGCTGGGATTCTTAAATAGCTACATTCATACATTAGTTAAGATTATTTTTATTTTCTTCTTATCAGACACTCCCCTTTTTATAGTTCAGTTCTAGCACATTATGTATATATTCAATAACTTCGTCTTTAGACTTCTGTTTGTTACTACCAGTGCTACTTGGTATAATAATCAGCACTGCTGTAAGCATAGGAAGAGGAGTTCCTCTGATTTGTGACATTTTGATCTAGTTCTTATGGAAGTGAATACAGCTTGCAGGTCAAATATTTTGTCTTAATTGTATGGTTGTGTAAAAGTGAACTTTCAAAGTCTCTCATCCTTCTCCCCCACTCCAGAAAAGTATGATACTTGATTTCTCTCCTGCTCCTTTGCTATAACGTGTCTGACTTGGAAACCCACGCACACAGTTTGGAGGCACTGGCCAGGATCCTGAACTTGGTGCATTGACTCTTCCTGCCGTTTTCAGACTGCTAAGAATAGTCGTAGTGATTAAGCTGTACTGACTTATCCTGAAGGGAAATGCTTTTGCCTTCAATAGCTTTTGAAAACCTAGTATTTTGCAATTGGAAGTAAGTATTCTAATAAAGCAGACAGTTATGGGTGTTAAAAGGTTTTCTGAGAAATATTGAATTCTAGGTTGTCTTGTAGCATTAACCCAAGCATGCTGATTGTTACAGTAAACTGTTTTCTATTCTTGTAACAACACTTGTTTCCCCTTTAGCAGAAAATACTGAACTAAAACAAGAGGCTTCATTTTAATAAACAAATACATAAATGCAGATTTTTTTCCACAAGGAGTATCTACAGCTTTCCTGGATGATGGCATATGCTTTACCATAGATAAATCACTGGATGATAAACTAGTTGGTATATTCTTTGTTCTTTTGTATGTTCTAGCTTGATGGATCCTGTCTGAAAGGTCCATGTGATAGCGTAGATCTATTTAGCCTCTCTTTGAATCACGTGCATTATGCTATCTTAAATAATAAAATGAACTTTAAAAAATCAGTGATGTTATATTTGGGCTGAAAGATTCCACACAATCCTTTCTAAATCCCCAAGGAGGCCTCTCATCTCTCCAGCTTGCTGTTAAGTCTGCTGCTGTCAGGGACCTCCTCTTTCAGGCTTSCTGTTCCTTCACTTCCTGCTTGTCTTACTCTCTGCCCCACAATGTTTTCCCCGTTGAACCCAAATATTTCTGTCAGGGGAGGAGCAGTCTTCTCTCCTGCCACAGGACCGCACCTGACCCACAGTACACCAGCACCAGAATAGGCCGCATTTTTTTTCCCCCAAAGTCAAGCCACGGGCTTCTTTTTTGCAAAACATGCAATCTGGGATGCTTGTAGAGTGGACAGGAAATCAGCAAAGGGTTATTATATGGCCCAGCAGTACCCAGAGGGCAGGATCACTTGTGTGATGCTGTTGAGAAATGAAATTGAGAGGYGACATAGCCCACCGCTTTTGTTTATACCCCACCCTAAACAATTTAGAACAACACAAATAGTAAACCTATAATAYGTGTGGGTTTCATGAACAGAAATGGTTCTTTAGTAACTTTTTACTCAATTTAAATCATTGGCTGAAACAACTATCAGATCTTTTCTCTGACCTTGAAGCAATCAATGAATCATGCACAGAGTGAATATGACCCAGGGGTTAAATTTTCTTCAAACTAAATTGTTAATCTGACATACTAAAGAAAGATAAACTATTTCACCTTGTGCTGGAGTTAATAAGCCAATTAGCTAGCTCTAGAGAGAAATTTATTTTTCTTAAATGACAGCATTATCTTTGGACAGAAGATACTGATGCTGGTCCATGTCACACCTGCTTTTGCTGGCATTTATCTTTGCAGGCAGTGGAGTTAGTAGATCATTGCACAGTATTAAATAAGGTTTATGATAACGATGAGCTAATCTGCCTGTTTTACACAGGAATAATATTCAATTTAAATTAGATTTTAATTTTAGTAGAATAGTAATGAAAGTTAAAAAAATTATGCATGCATAGTGAGATGTCTATTAAGATCTTACGCTTACTGTAGTGCTTTTAGATCTTTAAAATAATGTGATATCTGCAAAGTGGATTTTAAAGTAGAGGACACAAAAATGTAATATGAAGTTACCAAAATACAGTTTAAAACTTCAGAAGTATAGGTAATAAGAAGCAACACAATCAGAGATTTATATGGTGATGATATTTAAGAGAGGTAACCATATACAGCCTATATGTGAAATACTGTATAAATGCATAGCAGAAAACAAACTTGTGCAAAAGGGTTTGCAACGTAATGGCCTGAAGCTTACTCTTGTTGAATAGCTACAATGTGAATGCAAATCTGCTTTCAAAGGTATCCCTTAAATGTACTTTGGCAATGACAGAATAGTGATTAGAAGAGTAGGAGAGGAAAGTCACTGAAACATCACCAACTGAAGCTTTTCCTAGTAAATATAAAATTTGTATTTAACAAATCTAAAAAAAAAAAAATATATCAAAGAGCCACATTAACATCCTTGTTACTGTCTTCTGTATGATATTATAAATATGAGATGACTGCAGAAGAAGTTAGAGATGGAGAATGTTGACTATGGTCTATTTAGTGATTTTGCCAGACCAAAATTAATTGGCGCAATACAATAAATACCTAAATAAATTAATACATCATACACTGGAGATGCTTTATGGCATTTTTAATATACAAAAATTTTGTTGTGAGAGCTGGTTGGCCATTTGTATGAATACTGCTGATGCTCTCTGTAGGCCAAATGTGCTTGGAGTACTGACTCTGCCTGTGGCAGAGCAGAAGCGCAGCTGTCAATGTGGGAAGAACAGTGGCACCACAAGGGCAGCTGTGATGGAACTGGATTGCGCACTAARGGCTTGAGAGAGAAAAACTCTTGAGCTTTAAGCTTGACTCTTGTTCTGATTCCCAGATTGGTTTGAGGGTATACACAGCCTCTCTGATCCTTAGTTTGCTTGGATGAAAACAGACTGATGCTGTGATTACCTCTGTGAATGATTGTTTTAAGGATTTTGTTTTAAATGGGACAYATGTTGTATAAATCCCAACTGTTGTAGTAATAAGTCTTTATGAGTTGGAGCAGGAGAAGAAAGGTGATCCTACAGGCCATGTCTCCATAGTTCAAAGCAGCATGACACAAAAGCCTAGCACCAGCAAACCTGCTCTAACACCAAGTGGTGTGGCTATGTGATTGCAATGCTGTGCCAAGTGTGGAAAGGCAGGTTGGGGGAGCTTGGAAATATCACTAATTTAATGTGACTACACTGCTTTGAGGTCTGGAGCTAGTAATTCTGTAGTCTTGCATTGGACTGCACAAACATGAAGTCTGGTGCATTATATAAACTGGATATACTGTGTTCTCTTTCTTGGTATAGACGTGCTGAATATGAAGTTTTTCACTTGGATGAGTGTATTTTAGTATTCCTATATCATCCCGTATTTTCACTCAGCATTCTCTGCAAGTGCTTTGAAAGCAAAAAAGCCCCAAACAGAAAACTTAGGATTATCACTTGCTGAGTGCACACAAATAGATGACAGACAGTGCATGCCTCAAGTGGCATGCAATACTTCATTGTCTTTCTCTTTTCATAGTGGATATAGTTACATGCCATTTGAAACTGGGATTTGATCCTTTAGTTTTGTTTTGTTTAAAGGAAAAGAAGAACAGAAATGTTAAGACCCAAGCATAGACCTTCTCCTAGATGTGATGACARGAAAGATGATGCTAAAGACTTGGAAAAAAAAGATGTGATTTCAAGCAGTAAAGTGATCTGGGTATAAATTTTGAAAGAAAAATGACTGAAGAATCTGCAATAGTCACACTTGGATTTCTCCCCAATTTTGAAGCAATGAAAATATTGCTTCAAAACCCAAATGACACATGAGAGATAGCAATATAACCTTCATATGCATATAAATAATGATCCTTAAGTACACATAGATGGGATGTGTAATAAGAATAAGAATTATGTACTCAATAAAAATCAAGCACTCAAGCATTACAAGACATGACATAGAAACATATGCTCAGTTCCTAGAGAACAGTTATACACAGAAAGCAAATGAAGAGTGTCACTTTTATTTCACAATATTCTTCAAACTAGAGTTTTCAACATGAATCCACAATTCCCTTATGCATACTCAGAGCCCTTTTCTTTTAGTTTTTTTTTTAATTATATTAATGCAAAGGTTCCACCATTTGATAATACTGTTATTACCATTATCAGAGCTACAACTAAATCCTACTGTATAAACTAGAAGCATTTATATTGTACTATGAAATAATTATCTGTGAACARCATACAAGACTATGGGGTTCACTAAATAAAAGAGGAATTTTAGATCATCTGAGAAAGTAAAATACTTGTTTCTRTTATGCTTAGTCCTGAATTCATAAAGTGTGGTCCATAGTTTTGCACAGGTAATGGGGGTGCAGGTCTGGTTTTGTGTTATTCCAGTATCTCACATGGAAAATGGCAAATCTTCTAAAACCAATGTAGCAAGTTAAATCACTGTCAAAAGTTTCAAGGTATTTGATAAGTAATGCTTTTTTAATCACGTTTTTGTTCATTGTTTTCAGACAACATCAATGCAGTGGACATATGAAATCAATGGGCATTCTCCACAGACCATATCACCTACAAAGCCAGCAAAAGTAGTTACTACTAGCTGTTACCTAAGATCGGCCACAGTTCGACAGCGCAATTTTATACGTGAAAATCTGAAACTTACAACTACTGGAGTATCCTCCCCAATCAAAGGGGCGCCTTTGGTCCTGAGGCCAGCACAGAGAAACCTGTGATAATCTACATTTTGCTGAGGGAGGGAGGCTTAGCACTTTTGTGAAATAAACTCTGCAGATACAAAGGAGATATGTTTCTTGATATTTTTCAAAAGCAGACGTGATATGCATTGATCATATACTTCATGTGGAGGAGTCACAGTGCCTGAGCTCTAGTAATGCTCTTATTTTTCTATAAGAACATAAAAGTGACAGAGGAGTTCTAGTGAAAAGTATTTCAAATGACTGAGCTTTAGGAGCTTAATTGCTTAAGCTGATGGAGGAGTTGCATTTTTCCACTGGTAGCAATACCAGGGGTTTAGATGTGTACCTAATATCTTATGTATATAACACAGCTGTCAGCAAGTCCTTTTAATGAGAAAAGATTGTTTTGAAAAAAAATATAGTTGAAAATTTAGAGATTTGGGTTAATGCTGGGCTTTCTAACGAATATTAGTTTTTGTAAGACTTTCATAGGAAGCCTTAATGAACATTCTGTGTAATGCACAATGCATTAAATCCATGCAAACCAAGCAAGGAAACCAATCCTTGATCTCTTTCATGATAAAATACTCACCCCAGGTTTGCAGTATATTACTAAGGGTAAGCTGATTCACTTGTCACAGGTTCTTCGTTTGGAAAATTTCATTAATTCTGACACTCTGCATTGTATAAACTAACAATCCTGATCAATTCCTCCCATAATACTTCAAAATCCTGGTTTACTACACATAACATGGAATGAAAAAAAAAAKAAATCTTCCCATATTACTGATGCGTTGAGTAAATTTTACAGTGTGATTTAGAATACTGAAGTATAAAAAGTTAGTGAAGAATGCAGCTAGATTTTATTTTTTTCTAAAGTAAAGCAGAGGTGCAACTCATATTGTGCTTCGATTATCCATTCTTCCCATCCACAGAATCACAGAATACTTGAGGTTGGAAGGAACCTCTGGAGATCATCACGTCCAATCCCCCTGCTCAAGCAGGGTCACCTAAAACATGTTAGACAGGATCATGTCTAGGCAGGTTTTGAATATCTGGAGAGAAGGAGACTCCACAACCTGTTTAGGTAACCTCTTCCAGTGCTCTGTCACTCTCACAGTGAAGAAATTCCTCCTCATATTCAGGCAGAACTTCCTGTGSTTCAGTTTGTGCCCATTGCCTCATGTCTTGTCACTGRGTATCACTGGAAGGAGTCCAGCCYCATCCCCTTGACACCCCACCTTAAGGTATTTGTATACATTGATAAGATCCCCTCTCAGTTTTYTTTTCTCCAGACTAAACAGCTCTTGCAGCCTTTCCTCATGAGAGATGCTCCAGTCCTCTGATCATTGTCACAGCCCCATGCTGGACTCTCTCCAGTAGCTCTGTATCTCTCTTGTACTGGGGAGCCCAGAACTGGACACAGTACTCAAGATGAAGCCTCATCAGGGCTGAGTAGAGGGGCAGGATCACCTCCCTYGATCTGCTGGCAACACTCTTCCTAATGCACCCCAGGAGACCATTGGCTTTCTTGGCCACAAGGGCACGTTGCTGGCTCATGGTCARCTTGTCATCCACCAGCACTCCCAAGTCCTTCTCCGCAGAGCTGCTCTCCAGAAGGTCAGCCCCCAGCTTGTACTGGTGCCTCGATTATTTCTACCTAGGTGCAGGACTCTGCCCTTGCCCTTGTTGAACCTCAAGAGGTTCCTCTCTGCCCAGCTCTCTGGCTTGTCCAGGTCTCTCTGAATGGCAGCACAGCCCTCAGGTGTGTCAGCCACTCCTCCCAGCTTGGTATCATCAGCAAACTTCCTGAGGATGCACTCAGTCCCCTCTTCCAGGTCATTGATGAATAAATTGAATAAAACTGGCCCCAGTACTGACCCCGAGGGAATTCCACTAGCCTCCACGCCACTAATGACGACCCTCTGAGCTCTGCCTTTCAGCCAGTTCTCAATCCACCTCACTSTCCACTCATCTAACGCACACTTCCTGAGCTTGCCTAGGAGGATGTTATGGGAGACAGTGTCRAAARCCTTRCTGAAGYCAAGGTATACAACGTCCACTGCTCTCCCCTCATCTACCCAGCCAGTCAGTCTGATGTAGAAGGCTATCAGGTTGTTTAAGCAGGATTTCCCCTTGGTGAATCCATGCTGGCTGCTCCTGATCACCTTCTTCTCCTCCATATGTCTGGAGATGACATCCAGAAGGAGCTGTTCTATCACCTTTCCAGGGATGGAGGTGAGGCTGACTGGCCTATAGTTGCCTGGGTCCTMCTTCTTGCCCTTCTTGAAGACTGGAGTGACACTGGCTTTCTTCCAGTCCTCAGGCACCTCTCCAGTTCTCCAGGACCTTTCAAAGATGATGGAGAGTGGCCTGGCAACAACATCCGCCAGCTCCCTCAGTACCCGTGTGKGCTTGCCATCTGGGCCCGTGGATTTGTGGATGTCAAGCTTGCCCAAAAGATCTCTAACTTGATCCTCTTTGACCAAAGGAAAGTCTTCCCTTCTCCAGACTTTCTCCCTTGTCTCCAGACTCTGGGATTCCTTGAGGGTTGCCCTTAGCAGTGAAGACTGAAGCAAAGARGGCATTCAGTAATTCTGTGTTCTCTATACCCTTTGTCACCAGAGCCCGCACTCCATTCAGTAGCGGGCCCACATTTTTTCTAGTATTCCTTTTGCTACTGATGTATCTGAAGAAGCCCTTCTTGTTGTTCTTGACATCCCTTGCCAGACTTAATTCCAAATGGGCCTCAGCCTTCCTTGATGCATCTCTGCATATTCTGACAACATTCTTGTATTCCTCCCAAGTAGTCTGTCCCCTCTTCCACATTCTGTATGCGTTCTTCTTTTTTTCTAAGTTTTGGTAGGAGCTCCTTGCTCATCCGTGCAGGTCTCCTGCTCCCTTTACTGGACGGCTTTCCCCTTGGGATGCACTGCTCTTGAGCTTGGAGGAAGTGATGCTTGAATATTAACCCCTCTTCTTTCTAGGGTTTAACCCATGAGATTCCTCCAAGTAGGTCCCTGAAGAGGCTAAAGTCCTCTCTCCTGAAATCCAAGGTTGTAATCCTAGTTACTGGTTTGCTTCTTCCATGCAGGATCCCRAACTCCACCATCTCATGGTCGCTGCAGTCAAGGCTGCCCCCAACCTTCACATCTCTAACCAGTCCTTCTTTGTTGGTTAGTACAAGGTCCAGCAGGACACCCCTCCTCACAGGCGCTTCCACCACTTGTGTCAGAAAGTTATCACTGATGCATYGCAGGAGCCTCCTGGACTGTTTGTGCCTAGATGTGTTGCCCTTCCAGCAGATACCAGGGTGGTTGAAGTCCCCCATGAGAACCAGGATCTAAGATCCTGAGGCTGCTTCCAGCTGTCTGTAGAAGGCCTCATCGACTTCCTGTTCCTGATCAGGCGATCAAGATGATCAAGATCACAACTGTCTTTATACGGATGTTCAGGCTGTCTTTGTTCCTGATGTAATATGGGAGATTAGATCTGTGCAGTCTTGGTTTGAAAAATTGCTGGGTGAATCTGTTCTACCTTCTTTCTTCATTGAGATTGTTTTTGATATTTTTTCTTTAAAAATGTAAACTGTATTTGTACCTATATTGTAATGGTGGACTGTACTTTTAACAAAAAAAAATGGCTTAGTGCATAGTAAGTGCTTTCTTGGCATGAATACAGAATGAGCATCATTGTAGAGGAATGGGGAGCCTGAGAACTACCTATGTAAGGCAGCGTAAATGAACACCAATAAAACCATTATACCAGTGTGCTCGAGGATTTTGTTTATCCCACATGTTTTAGAGAAGCTATTATAGAAAGCATTGGAAACATATAAAATAATGATGACACTTTTTAATGTGTCCCATTCGGATCAGAAACCAGCTAATCTGAAGTGAGAATAAAATCTGCCCTAAGAATTCAGTGCCCAGCACAGGAACGATATTGCCAATAGTGATATCTATCTAAAAGGCATTAAKAAGTTAGTATAATATTTATCTTATATGCTTCCAGGACCAAAAATACTGTAGAAAYGTTTTAGTTTCCTAGGAAAATTCTGTCTCCATATATGAATGAAGCACATGTTTCTCTGACTGTAGGAGGTCAGAATTTGGATAYGCAATGTTTTCACAACTGCTTATTGGTCTTGGTATTCAGGAAGTATTTCAGTGCCAACTTTGCTTTRTATGGAGCTTATTTTCCTTGTTCTGCTTGTTTAAAAGTTTTCCCTTGTTTAAAAGTTTTGCTTTCTTTTCTAAAATGACAACTGTGTGCAAGATGCTCAAAACTTGGTCATTCTGTGAGAGGCTGATTCATAGGGGGAACACAGGGGAAGCAATCAACAATTAAATGCTGTTCACTCCAGGAGTTTAATTTCACAATTAGCTTGCTTTTACCTGCTTCTACAGGTAGTAGATTTTCAAGTTCTATCATATATTCAAACATTGAAACAAATCTGTAGATAAAAAYCTTTGCAAAAGTTATGATATCAGGGGGCGGTTTCAAAGGTGCAGTTTAATTACATTATCTCATCTCGTCTCATATGGGAAGCACAATCTGTGATTTTTGAACCAAGTTGCAGGTTTTCCCAATGTCTGCAAACTCATTCATGAGTTACACAAGACATACCATCATCAGTTGAATATGTACTCATTCTTAATAGCTAGATTACATTTTCTTATTTCTTACATGGTTTAAACTGAACTAAGAATGTTTTCTCCTGATATCAAGGAGGTACTTGCAAAGGTGRTTTAAATAAAGACCTTTGTATCTGTGTGCTCGTAACATCCACAATATTTTATATATTATCCACATGCATTTATGGATTCCACTGACTATATGTACTATCTATCAAGAATAAGTTCCTTTTCACTTCCTGACTTCATATTTTGTACATCCATCAGTGATGTGATTGTGTTCTTTTTAATACATGGCTAATTCTAAGTCTGTATAGCTTTTAAAAAATGACTTCCTAAGCAGCAGCACTGGAAGATTTCCAGAATGATCAATTTTATTTGCTCCTTGCTCTTTCTAAAAACATTTACTAGAATTGCTCAGCCRTAATGGAAAATCATGGAGTTTCAAGTCCTTGAAAGAAATAGCTGGCATGAAAAAAGTTTATAAAGTGCTGTGTCTGTTATTTAAAGAATTTACTCCAAAGCCTTTGGACCCACTAGTAAATCAGAGCTTCAGAACAGCAGGGTAAGATGCTCAGCATCACATAATAGCCAAAGACCATAACTACCGGTAACATACCAGCTTGGAATGGGCTTTGCTGCTGCATAAGTCAGAAGATTTCTGGATTTCCAGATCAGATACCTGRTCTTACTAGTTATCAGAAACAGTGTAGGGTATCAGACTTGCCCTTCATGAATAATAAGAGCCTAACATTAGCTTATATGTCCGCACAGATTTTCTCTGAGTCAGGAAAATTGAGACATAAAGACTGCTGTAAGCACGGAGGGTAATCATGATCATGTAAAGAGTCCGTTGAGGCATGGGACCAGATACATTTCTACTGCAAGCTGCAAGGGAAGGTATTATTCTAAGACAGCTCTTTGGGACCAAAGCCAGGTTGACAGAGGACATAATGCTGAACAAACAATGTTCCTACTTGAATAAACTGACATGGCAGCAGCCAAATTTGAGCATGCATTTTTTTTCTCTTTGATCACAAACCCAAACTATCTAACGAAATAGAAACTTCAGACTGCCTTCCTCCTAACATGAGAATCTCAGTATATTAATAAAGACTCCTAAGAAGCTTTAATATTTAGAATGAGAAAGAAATTCCCTGGCTTTGCCTCAATATTTGTTTGCTTGTGAGATGTTTAGTAATTGTGTTTCTCCCTGCAGTGAATGCTCATTCTAAAATAAATGACTGAACAGTGTCTTACTGCTGACATGGGTCACAGTTTATTGCTAATGGAATGTTAACTGCTTTTTAAGTAACTGTGAGTAAACCTGCTGATCCATAGAAGATTCATCTAAAAAGGAAACTGATTTGCCTACTAGCTTTTCCACTTCCATGGATGTGAAACATATTCTTCCACATTTTACTTTCTTGCAGACACTGTAACATGGATAGTGCCACATGTCCTATTGTAGGATTCTTTAGATTTTGAGACATTGGCACGAGTACAGTGAGATCACAGACTGTCCAAATAGCACTGCTTGCTATCTAAAAAATAAAGGGAAAGATAYTGAGCAAGCAGCTGTTTTCTTTAGTCCAGGCTTTTCCTCTACACTGCAAAGTGTCCAATTTCTCATTTGCTGAGGTCAGAAAAAAGAAAAAAAAAGTGCTGTTTCCAAAACAGGAAAACCTGATAACTCGCTGCTCATCCCATCATACAAGCACAGAGCAAATGCCACCAAATCAGACTGGCAAAAGTTGAAATGACAAACACAAAATCACAGATRTAACAAAGGATGAGGTTACAAAGTAAAACTCTGCAACTTATTAAATGAATAATGTCACTGTTCATCTTTATGAAACAGAAACAAAACACATGAAATTCGATGCACCAATCTGTACAAAAATCAAATGCTTAGTTTTRCCATTACTAATAATGGGCTTACAGGATGTCTTTACTTTGGCCTATATATTTGATATCATGAAGGTAAGCTGTAAAAGGTGCCTGCTTCCTGACTCCACATCTTCTCAGTCCTGGTACTTTAATAATGCTGAAATGTAAAGCTTACATTGCAAATTAATGAAAACCTGCAACTGTCATTCTCAAAAGGAGAGATAACAACCAATTTCCTGTCCCCCCAAACTTCTCTAAGAGAAGTGTTGATTTTTATCTCTTGAAATGCAAAATAAACATTTGCAAAACTGTGCATTTGGAAAGTCAAGCTSGCAGTGCAGGCAGTCAGATGTGTGCTTCAAAATTCAGAGCATATGTGTGGGTAGCAAGATGAATACACTGATGTACTTATTAATATGGTAAATTTGTAATAAATACATGGACAGCACTGATTCATCAGGCGTACATTGCTCCTGGCATAAACTATCAGTTGCAATCAAATGTCAAACTTCTCTAATCCTTTTCTGAGCCATACAGCTACATGGTTAGTATTCATTGGTACTTGCAATTCCATTTATCATTGTCTTATTCTGACTTAATTTTTGCTATCTTGAAAAWAARRAAAAAGAATRCTGCCTTGTCCAGGTCTGATTCTTACTGTGCTCAGCTACTAGTTATTTGTCATTACGAAACAGGTTCTTATTGAACCCGAATCTAAAGTAAAATTATAWGTATAGACGTTATGAAGGGATGTTGTGCAGGGGAGACATAGACAAGCAATTTCAGAGCTAGAAAATTAAACCACTGTCGTAAAGAAAATACATTTATAAATTTGGAAATTTATATCCAAGGAAAACKCTTTTACATTATCAGGATTATCCATACATTATCTGTATCAGAAATTTTTTGCTGGYTGACAAGATGTTACCATATCAGGTCACAAGTAGACCTGTAGTCACATGCAGTAACATTAGGTCAGCTCATTACAAGAGAAAGAAGTCAAACTCCTCGAGTTGAATGACAGAGGTACCTGGCATCATGACGCCAGTCAGGACCTGCACATTGGACGGGAGGGGACAAAAGGCTGCGATGAAACCACCCGATGGTGGTTCCCTCCCACTCGCTGCCCTCCTGCTGCCGTATTGCTGCGGTGCCAAGAAATAAAGGGAAATAAAATGGAAGAGCCGGCTGATATTGCTGCTGGGGTCCCCTGGCTTTGGATACGATCATTCCRTGGTCCTAAATCATCCTCATCTTAACTCCCAAGGCAGGTTGCAAATCATGTCTGCAGCACCCCCTCACGTTCCTATTAAGAGATATAAGTTATAAAGAGGAAATCGGCATTTAACTTAGCTTACTGGTGATGGGTGACCGTGACTTGTGGTGTGGTGCTTGGGAAGAGCTTGTAGCAGATCTAGCATACTTCGAGCGCTTGGTTGCTGCTGCTCTTATCATTTCTTGAAACTTGAAAAACAAATGCACCTGATTATTAGAAAAGAGGGCTAATAACTAGATTAGCAAGATAGAGTCTCAGTGTCTGAATTAATGAATTGAAAGCCATGTGAAGAAGGGAAACGTAAATGCAGAGAGCTCAGAGGAATTTTCTGGGGAGGGAAGAGAAAGCTTGTCTGTGAGGGATAGCTCCACCTTAAAGAAAGTAGGACAAGACAGCTGGCATGGAAAACTGACAAGGTTATGGAGGATTATTTTAACTGGAAACAGGAGGAAAAAAAATCAGCAGGTGTTAAGGAACACGCGGGTCAGACAGACATCTGCCGTGCTTGTTGGCGGTTTGACAGTATCTCCGTCACACAATAAAAAGCAAGAGAGGAATTATGCTAAAATAAGGGGGGAGGAGGAATAGTGCCACAGTCCCCCAGTACCACACTGAGAACCATAGCCAAAGAGATTGTCCAACAATAAAAATAAAATAATATATGTCGAACACAATCC
Source organism: Rhea americana (assembly GCF_003343005.1). Taxonomy (NCBI): domain Eukaryota; kingdom Metazoa; phylum Chordata; class Aves; order Rheiformes; family Rheidae; genus Rhea; species Rhea americana. Next base: position 1,544,128 of record NW_028186745.1, read on the forward strand.
AAAACTCTTACAGAAAGAAAAATTAAAAACATATTGCCCAGTAGCGGAACAATACCTTGAGAGAGAAGGCTACTTTAAATCTGGCTACAAAGTAGGTGGGAAAGACAGAATAGACTTTAAATGCAATGGAATAGCATGGTAGCTGCCCAGGTCCATCAAATCCAGTGAGATGGTGTACTGAGTGGAAGAGATCAGGGAACCGAACCTGTAAGGATACGAATACGTGATGTCACTTGAGGGACACAAGCCAGTCAAATGATTAAGAAAAGCTTAACAGTTCCCCAACAAAATTTTCCTACATWTGGGACTATACAGGCTCTTTTTCAGGCAGTGTACAAGGTGATTAGTGCCCGTATCTAGATAAGTTTAGAGAGACAGTATCTAGATACACTATATAGCCGTGTCTCAGTAAAGCAGTTCAAGAGCATTCGAGAGGGCACAATTTTTAACATACTGTGAAGTAACATACAGAGACAACTGCTGTTGAACTTGTGAGCCGATAGTGATCACCATATAAGTTAAAAATAAGAAATCTCCACCATGCAGTGTTCAATCTAACCTAAAGAAGCAGCAGAACTTTCTCCTGAAATGCCAGTCACRTTACTAACAYCAGTATCTTCTTCCATCCCTGGCTRTTCTCTTTTATATGAGTATTACACGCATCTAAGCATTAGTACGTAACAATACTAACTCTGACATTTCACTTTGCTTCTTCTCCCAGGGAAAAGCATCTCTGGAAGGAAAGAGAATATGGGTGTCCAGAGTGAAATTAAAAGTTAACCAATAGCTTCTAGACTCTCCCCAAACTAATGTATAATCAACCATAAGTGATGGGGGGGTGGGAGGTGGTCAGGTAATATAAACACAGATTTACACYGGAAGAATACAGGCAAGTGCTGATGAACTGGTGACAGGGTGATGAAGAAGAGTTTGGCCTTGCTTGAGTGAAGCAAACAGGGATGTAGCTCTGGGAACTGGGCAGTGGCTGTGATCTGAAAAACAGCCCCAAGATGGTAGGCATTGATTACATGCTCCTCCAGTTAATACATTTAACAAATAATTAAAGTGTCTGGTGGAGATGGTCATCAACTGTGYGGACTAGAGGAGTCAGCATGCCTACAGTCATCTTCTAGCACTTCCTGCTTGAGGGGGTGCACATCACAGACACAGTTTCACGCTTGAAAAAAGGGAACCAAGCAAAAAACACCCTAGAATTTGTCAGAATTCAGTACCCCAGATTTTTGTAGGGTCTGATGAATGATTCGTTTCTTAGTATCACATAAGATTAGATGCCACCATATCCCCATACAGTTCCAGTAGGAAATAAATTATATTAACTATCAGATAGAAAACTACAGATGCTAAGGTTATAGGGATACTTTTTGTAACGTTGCTCTAATTCACTTGTATTTGCCAACAGGTGTTCTGTACTTTTGCGTGTTACCCCTCCAGAGTAAGCACGTAATGCAAGTTACTGATGTATCAGCACTTACTAGAACTGCCTCAATTTATTGGTGGAAACTATTTTTGTTATTGTTGGCAAAACACTCACATTTGGTGATACAACCTGTTCTATTTTAAGAACTGGCTTGAGCTACACCGGCAAGAGGAGGGTTTTATTTTTTATTTTTTTTATTTTTATTTTTTATTTTTATTTTATTTTATTTATTTTTTTATTTTATTTTATTTATTTATTTATTTATTTATTTATTTTTGCTACTAGGAACAGCACTTGGTCACATACAGGACAATGCCATTTGACTTCACTGGCAAAGCTGATATGTCTTCAAATGTGTGAAATAAAATTGGTCAGTTAAAAAAGTGACTGGAGAACTGAAGCCAACAAAAAAGAGTAGGAAGAAGTAAAAAGTCACAGCCCACTTTATTCCTCCTTCAGTCTTGTTGTGGCAATTCCTGAGCACATCCATTTTGAAAGCACTGTAATTTTAAATTAAGAAGGTAAAGCAAAACCAAACTAGGCTTGCTAAAGAGGCTGAGAAACAAGGCACAAAAGTACTAAAAATGGAGAGGTAGAAGAGGGTTTGTGTACATGTATATGTGGTTCCCAAATATAAAAGCACAATGTGACAATACCAGCCGCCAGCAAGTAACTTGCAAGGCATGCGTGCTGTGCTGCAACTGTTGAGCTCAAACGACTGACCAGTGCCTGACTGCAAATCGGGAAATGGGTTCCTTTAGGCCCTGTTAACACTGGAAGTCATGACAGAAGAGAGAGGATTAAGCATTATCCTCCATTTATGAAATAACTGCCAGAAGCCGTTATCTTATTTTACGTGATGCTGYGCTTACTCTGCACAAAGGCTTGCTCGCACTAAAGGCACACCTGGGGGAGAAGAGTCTGTGTAAGGCATGGAGAGGATGCATGAGCTGGGCTCRGTGAAGAGCAGGATGTGGCCTGACCAGGACAGGGGACTGTTTCCACCAGGGCTATATGAAGTGAGTTCTTGGTGATGGGGGGCTGGCTGAAAGAGGGCAYGAAGATCAGAGATGATCTCTCCTGCCTTTAGGGAAATGGGACTTTATATCAAGGATGCCCCTCTTCCTCAACAATTTCTCTCCTTCAGAGAAAAAAAGAACCCTGCAAGTCCTTGTATTTTGGTTAGCTGTCTTGGTGCGAAAGAGAGAAATAGATTTAGAGCTGGAGGCTCTTTCCCTTCAATCTCTGTTAAGTGGCAACTGAAAGTGAAGCAGAGGGAGAACTGCTGTTAGGATCCCTCTGGGTGTCAAGACAGACTTGTAGGAAGTTGATAAAAATGGCATAGTTCCTATGACTTGACAGCAAGTCTGACTTAAGGCCTTAGACTTGTTTATTGTCTGCAGATTTACAGAGTCCTGAGGAGCCCAGACTCGTTCTTTCTCCAAGCAGTGACTTGACAGCAACAGGCTGCAATTAGGCTTTGGAGGAATCAGGATGTTTATAACCTTTGGTCAGAAAGATTTATAGCCAAGATACAATGAATTATAGCCTCACAGACCAGAAAAAGTATGTTTTGTGTTTCAGTGGACATCTGAGGCAGAAAACAACCACTAAGCCCTAGTTGCTGCTTTGCATCACACAGCTGTATGTCAGTGGCAGATGAGGCACTCTGCACTAATTTAACACTACCTCAGGTCTTTCTGGCATGTCTTTGCATGTATCTTTATAAGCAGTTGGACAGGATCATAGAGGCAGAGATTTTCAAATTCTAAAAGTAGGAAGTCCAAATCTTCTGAGGGCTGAAGTGCGCCCAAAGGTCTTCAAGTTTTCCTATTCAAGCCATGATGGTTGTATAGATTTTGATAGCAGTATAGCCACTTCATGAGTTTCATTCCTATGATATGATTAAGACTTCATTGGGGCACCAATCCTACTGCACTGGTGGTGGGAGTTTTCATGTAGGACATCCGTATCATCCTTATAGTGTGCATCTGGAACCATCCCAGGGAAGCTGCACTGACTCATTTCTGAACTCCAATAATGGTACCTTATTTCCATGTTTGGTGCTTCTCACATTTAACAAGAAACTGAAATAGCTCAGATTTCACCCTATGGCTCTTCCATAAGGACAAATAACAGACACGAAGACCCACTCATTGAGATTATTGCAACAAGAGACTGAATAAAGTGGTGATTTATTTTTATTCACTAAAATGCTTAACACTTAAATCTAATTTATGTACACAGGCAGAGTGCATGTACATAGAGAGCTCCTTGCTGTGTTCTGTGAGGTTTTTCAGGGTCAGAGCCTGGCGCTTGAGGGCAAATTGGCCACTGATTGCCATTTGCTGTAAAATGTCAATCTATAAAGTGCAGCCGTCCAGGATGCACCTCGTAAGCAGATCAGCTGTCCCTGCAACAGCAGCCAGGCCAAGGCCAGGAGGGGAAAGTGGTGATTTTTTAGCTCTARCAGTCAGTTCAAGGCAAGTTTTCTCCAACTCCAAGCTAGATCCCTTGGTAATGAACGTGGGCCAGACCTAACAGCCCAACTGTCGGTCTGCCTAGCTCTAAAACAACCTCTGAAAAAAACTCATGGAGAGGAGCAGTAAAAATTACTTTAGTCAGTCGACTAGAGAAATGTGCTTCCTGCTTTGGGCTGTGTGCTTGCAGAAGGAAGGGTAAACAGACTGCGCTGCCATGATAGCCTGTCTTTGGGACTCAAAGACTTGAGGTGTTGCTCTGGATGAGATGGGTTTTGCTATTACATGTGCATATATATGCCCTGCAAAACTGTCTGCCCTCACAGCCTACTGCCAAGTTTTGCTTCTACCTTTTAAAAGAACAGAAATTCACACGTCTGTAGGCATGGGCTGATTGAGTTTGCATGGATAAGCTGGCACCCACCTCCTGGCTACTAAAAATTGGGAGCAGAGCAGTGCTGGCACCAGAGCTGGTGGTACCTAGAGAGCTGGAACGGGTGCAAGCTGGTAGCAGAGCCATGCTTCTGTAACTAAATATATCCTCCCTGCCAGCGCAGGTGCAATGCTGGAGAAGTGTTGCTGTTGTGTTTCTGCCCCTGAGGCATCCATGTAGCACATATGGCATCTACAGTACAGCTTTCCTTGTGTAAGGGCTCCACGACCATACACCACTGCCAGATGCAGATGTACCGCTGGGCGTCTTCCAGCAGGAGGAGGCTCCCAGGTGTAAATCTTAATCTGGAGCTGGTGTCTCCTTAGAGTGCAACCCAAGGAGTAGGGTATAAGACATATAAGACTTTAAAACTCTGTTGCTGCTAGGGGTCATTTAACTCAATATTCCCACTTTTGGGGTGAATACTGTAATTCTCAACAGCTACACAAGCATGCAAAAAGTGAAGATCACCATTCCCATGGGCTGTGGTCTCTCTTCTGAGCCTCCTCTCTTCCCCCCTGCAAGCTACAAGGCATTTCAGTGCCCAGCTCTGATTTCCAGTTGTTACTCAGGGAGCCAAGCACCTGTGCTCCCTTGTGGACCCAGCCCTAAGCGCAACGGGAGGCATCAATTTGCCCACATGGAGGGGACTGTGAAAGTTGGATTTAATAGCAAAAGTGCTGACTGATGCTGCCCTGGGAACATGTGGGGTGAATCAGGCATTTGCAGGAGGCTGTGGGGCGTCCAGGGGAGCTGAACTGCTGCGCAGTTAATTAGTGAGACGGGACCTCATCATCCCCAGGCCGGTGCATGTGCAGGGCCCAGCAGGCTCAGGACCCCTGATCCTACGTTACAAAATTTAGTTTGGTGACAACAGCAGCTGTACTTTTTTCTCTGAAGAGGCACAGACTGACTTCTTCACCTCAGGCAGTTCAGGAACAGAAGGTGAAAGTGAGAAAAAACAGCCGAAATGTCATTAAAAATACAGAATAGTTACTCCTGGCATTTTTATAGCACTCTTTATCCASGAATACGTGCTGCACAATTAAGATCAGCCTTTCCAACACCCCATTTCACAGCAGCCACAACTGGATTCAGTCACAGATGACACCYTTGTTGATAGTACTGTGGTTTGTTTTCTGAGCTTAACAACTTTCTCTGCTGAAAGCTGGCTTGAMGCACACTTCAAAATATTTGTTACCCTTGCTGTGTAAGTAAATAGCTTCCGACTCTCACTACAACCCCCTTTGCTAGCAGTGGCGTTCAGGGAAGGATAAGTGAAACGCAGCCTGCCCTCCATCCTTGGCCCCTCAGCCCTCTGAGCAGGTCATTAATCAGAAACGTCTCTGCACTTCAGTCGTTATTGAATAAGCAGAAACATTTACGGGAAAATCCATGACTTCCAACCTCAGGGCATAAACAGTACTGAAGTGGGTCCAACAGTTTAATACCTACCATGCCRTATCTCTCTGTTTCTAAAAGTGGCTGTGCTCAATTTCTTTACTTGGGTAGCGGCAGACAGCATCCCTGTTTCTCGGGGTAGACGCGCTGCGTTTCAGGGGGCTTGTTACACAACTCCTGCAYGTGTCCCTTTTGAAGATAGGGAATATGAATAAAATATCCACGGGGTGTAGAAGCCCAGACCTCAAACCCATGCCTTCTTTGAGGTCCACCTGGCTTCCAGTGAGCTGTATCTTTGGGAGTAGCCTCCCCCCTTAGCTGGGTGCTGTTTCCTTGCTACTGCTCAACACAGGGCAGGTTATTTGACAGCCTGCTGCTATTTTTACCTTATAGCTTCTTTACTCAGCTGTCTCAGCCAGCTGCTGCTTTGTTTTTCCTCACCCTCTGCCTGCAAAGCAGCAAGCTGGAGGTGCACAAACCCTTCTCCCATCCCTGCTTTCTTTGAAGGCGTCTCCACGGGATTTCCATTAAAGYCGGGCTCCTCGCACCTCCGTTCTCCAGCGCAAACCTTCAGCCACCCAGACTTGATACACTTTTTTGCTCACTGTAGCTGTCTCTTCCAGCTTCACAGTGATAGAGAAATGCCAGCTGCTCACGTTCACTGTCCCCCAAGCAAACCCTCATTTCTCAAGACGCCAGCCAAGAACCTTAAATAAGCCAAGGGAAGAAAATGATTCAGCAGTAACAGGCGGTCTCGGTGACAGATGGTGGAGTAGACAAGTTGCCTTGTATTTGCTTGCCCAGCRAGCCCTTTTGTGACAGTTTTTGGTGAGGGGGGAGGGAGTCGTTTCACGTGAACAGTAATTTTCCTGGCTGGCAGGATAGCGCTGTGATGAGAGCAGGGCCTCCTTGCAGAGATCTGTACGACACACACGGCTGCATGCGGATGGTTTTCACACTTCTAGCTTGTATTTCAGACAGATAAACATGTTATTGCTGAAAATTTTTTGTGTCAGGGAAAACAAATTTAGTTGTTGCTGCAGTTGTGCTCTACAGCATTTAATTGCTAAAGCTCTTTTCTCCGAGCACACTTAAAGTTAAGCTGTTTTGAAGTAATGTGCCTATGCAGATACTTAGGTTGAGGAATGGCTTCATATACTCCATCAGACAGGACTTAGAAACCAGTAACCTCTAACTTATCTTCTATTATTAAAAAAAAAAGAAAAAAAAACACAAAAAAGCAGAACATGATTTTGCCCAGGCTCTAGGCAATAAAAAAAGCTACTGGATGTTGAACAATAACATGCAACCTGTATGACCAAGAGTAAGGTGTGGGATTACTGCTTTTCTTCTAAGGCTCTAACTGCTAGATCACCATGTTTCCCAATTATAAGATATCACCTAGATTAGTAAGCAGAAATAGCTCTTAATATATTCTCATGTTAGCAGTCCGTGCCACCTATGACCTCTGTCCCCCCTCCAAGGTAAAGCAGGTACGAGCCAGCACTGCTGTCAGACCATCGCTGCCATTTCACTGTCAGAGCTRTAAAAACATGACTACTACCCTTACTTCTCCTCGTCCTCTGGAGTACACAAGGTGACCTTGCAGTATGTAAAACTCAATACAGCTTCTCTTTGGAAATCTCAGCCTCCACTGGCTGTTAAAAATCAAACACGCTCTAGTATAAATGCCAGGCAAAGAAGGCTCATCCTGCCTTTTCCTTCCATGTGCTATTGCAGACATACCCATCTGTAGCCTGTCTGTAGCCATACCCATAGGTTCAACAGTTCCAATTTAAAAATGACTAAAGAAATTTTGTTCTAAGGTGGGATGCTAAGGTTATCCATCTGAGATTATGGTATTATTAAATATCTGAGAAGCGGCTCTCAYATCATGCAGTTCTGCTAAGCAGTATTCGCCTTGGACCATGTTTTTGAAAGCTGTACAAATCAAATAAATATCTAGAGATTCAAGTCTCCACAGCTCCACGTAGCAGAGGCATCAGTTTCCTGCCTTGTACTAATGATCATTTTAAGGCTTTATCTCCTATGCTAGCAGAAAGAAGGTTTTTAAGGAGAGGTACCAACTGGTGCTATATCTGTATTTACAATTCCTGTTTAAAAGRTTATGTGGTTTTCTTCAATGCAAATGCAACAAATCATCTAACTTTCACAGCTTTGATGCTCTACTAACAAGCGTTTTTCAGATTGTGCAAAGGACTTACTGTTCAGTAAGCTATGAATATATAAAATGCCRATTTGAATAGCTTGGCCACTTTAAAAAAAAAAATGTCCTTGGAGGTGAAGAAAAAGCAAAGCCAAATCAGGAGATGGTGCTGGCATAAAACCTTGTTTTAGCAATTTGACATACTTTTGGAGGGTATATTTATTGAAATACTTTAAATAAAAAAATAAATAAATAAAAGCAACCTTGAGGCAGTGACCTATTCAGCCAAGCCTAGATCATTCTCTATYTTTGGGAAGAAAACAGGACCAGAASAAGTTCAGTATGTACAGAAGAGTGACAGATGCYTCTTTCAGAGGAGTGGCGTCTCTCTGGGCAAAGGAGTTAGRCCATGTTTTATTAGGTTTAGATTTTAGAGCTAAGACAAAAATAATGTGATTCTCACAACGCTCTGGCCAAATTCCCCAGCCCTGCATGTGTCCCCATGCTAGGCGGGATTTGAAGACAATTCAAGAWCCTGAAAGACATGATTTTAGTAGAGAACAGCTACTAAACAGCTACTAAACAGCTTTCTAATTTCCACCGGAACGAACAGTGCACCGACCTGAGGGTCTTGGGGCAGTACATAAGATTCACAGTCAGAGTTCTGTGCAAGCAAAATAATGTATCCAAATGCTTGGGTCAGTTTACATACCCAAGAGAGTGTTATATTCTTCTCTCAGGTCTTTTCCTAAGTGTGAAATAGCTTAATGGAGGACTGTTTTCTTTCCAGACACCCACGCCTGTGCACACAGACCAAACATGGAACATTTGACTACCAAAAGGAGACTGTGCTGGAGAGTTATGAGTTTGTGAAAACAGGGAGTTGCAATGCGTAGTGATTTGCAGCCCTAACTAGAGCAACTGCAATGTGTGACAGCAGCAGTAATTAAGAAATACAACCCTACAAAAGTTACTGCACTTTCCAGAAGTGACACAAGACATAAAGCCGATAAATAATCCTCTAGGAATCCACTGCTCGTGGTGTTTTCTTGCTATTATGAAATAGCATTATTCAATAAAATCAAAAGAAAAAGGCAAAGCAATCACTAACAGGGCACTATGTTGATATACCTTACACTAGTAATAGCCCCCAAATCTCTGTTTTCTAAGCCAGTTGAGTAAAAGAGCCATTTACCAYGACTATTTCTAAACTAGACACTACTAGCCTGACCATCATAGTTAGGTGACCTCTCCTACCAAAATTTTTCAGCAAATCAACAAAATCTTCCAGAGATAACCAAATGCTCTTCAACAAGCAGAGACACTTTTTTTACAAGACATAAATTACTCATGTTAATGCATTAGATCCAAACTGAAAAATAAATCAAATAAGGAAACAATGTTCTTGTAAACATTAATATATTTGAGTATTTTAAGCTATATTTGAACAGCCACCAGAGGCTGCTAGAGACTGAACCTTGCACCCCTTTGCCCTCCCCATTATTAGAAGTTTGTTGGTCTCTTTTGCAGTGTTATTTGTCTTCAACAGTCAGGAGGTCTGTAGGGCCTGTTTCTCCTACAYGATACTTAGCCTCGTAGTTATCTAACCATACTTCTCTGTAAAAACCCTTAAGCACCCTTTCTCAGAACAAGGATGTGCAGAGGATTCTACTTTGATTTATGCTAGTTAAAAGCTTAGCTATTCTGAACTCACACAGCAGAGAAATCACTTAGATTCTTTGACTATATTATTATTTTTTAAATCACATGTAAAAACATGCAGAATATATTATAAAATTCTCCCTCAAGGACCCTGTAGTCTCCAAAACTACAAAAAGACACAGGTACATTGGCTACAGGCTAAAGGACTCATTTGTTGCAGGTGCATGGTAATACCAGAAAATCAGATTTCACGTTATTAAACATGCTCTCCAGTTCTCTGCTGTTACTCTGAAATCCTCTGCTATTTGGGGCTGTGGAGCTGTGAACACCTTTCTAACTGTTAGGGGAGTTGCAGGTGGAGGTTTTTACTGGAGTGGACTTTTTTCCTATGTCTGTCTGTGAGTGTCTCCACACTTCCCAAATCTCATACTTGGATCGAGCTATCCTTTTTTTTTCTAGTACAAAGCCCAGCCAGCCAGAAATCTGTAAAACAGGTCTGACATCTTGGTCTCATACAAAATGTTAGCCAGGACTAACCCCACTAGACATTTCTTGGTTGGCCAAAGCAGAGTCAGTATTAGAACTACAAAGAAAATTCATTTGGGAAATGTATGTGAAGGGTAGTTTGCCTCATTCAGGACCAGATTTTGTAGAAAGGGCAACAGGCGGTGGGCAGAATGTGTTATTCTCACATCAGAAACATGTTATTTCTGAACTTAGATTTGTATCCACAGTGCAGTATGGGGGGAGGTGTTGGTTTCTAAGAATTACTACTGTAAGCTGTTGGCTTTTGAACATCTGAGAAGTTATATAGTCTACATTTTTTCTTGTCTTAAATGTGTGAAGGTATATATAATGATACTCTAGAGTTTTTTATTTTTGCCTCAAAGTAGCTTTATATATGTATGTTACTAAATTGTAACTAAATAATAGCAGATTCATTGAAGTCTACTTCAGGTTATTAGCATAGCTTTAAAGTTCTGTACTGTGCCTGCAAATGTCACCATTTTCCCCTAAAAAAGTTTCTTCCAAATCAATGCAGAATTATTTAATTTAGTTTTAAACAAACAGTGGCAGCACTTCCTTCTAGTCTAAACAATAAATGAAAATAACAACAATAAAACATCGTCTGTCTGGATGGGATACAGGTTATGTTCATATACCACCAATGACTGTGCATCAGCATAAACCCTTCGGCTCTCTGGTTTCAGTTCATAAAAGCTTAAAAAAATGTAACTCTACCAACTGGATTTTTATTAGCTTGGCTACTCAACTCAGAAAGCAATAAATGCTGTTTATTTTCAGARTGGAAGAACCTCAAGAAACTTAAAATAAGCAATTGAATATATATGGGTAAGGAAAATGTAGAAGACACATTAAGAATGCACACAAAGTTTTATCTGATAAAAGTTTACTAGGAATGAAGTCTGCCAGACAAACACAACGCCCAAATTACAAGGTCAGCATGCCCTGCCTGGGTGCCCTTCTGAGGCCTATTCCCCTTCATCTGAGTGTGCAGAAATCAGCGTGAGTGAGACTTGTAGCGTGCTTGGTCTGCTGCTKCTGGGGCACCTCAGACTCACAAATTTTGTAACTTGCCAAGGCTTCTCTTCCCTTTCGGACTGCAATTGTGCTGATGTGACTATGGTCTGTGGGTTTATGAGGCTGTGTGGGAGGTCTGGGCATTAGGTCTGGAGCATCYGGGCTGCATTCATTGCTCCGTTGACTGTTCCTCATCACTTCTCAAGGACAAGATAGGTAGTGAGGTAGATAGGATGGCCTGGAGGGAGTCATTCACCCTGGGCAAAGAAGGTGTCAGCACACTTAACCTGCATGCCTCAAGTTCAGGGGCACTTAGTCCTCCTGCCCTGTGGGAAGATAAACTATACCTGTCACTCATGACAGAGGGTGTCTCATCAGCTCGTAGTCTTTCAATAGGGTTTCCACAACTGGGTCTAACGGTCCCCATCGGAAACCTTTCTTAGTGTCATGCTGGAGTATCCCCTCTTGCAATTTAAGCTCACGACTTGTCCTTCCCATTCTGGGCATGGAGAACGGATGATTCTCTTCTCTTTTGAAGCATTTTTTTTGCAAAACTTGTCCCTCATGTCATGTTTTCTTCTTCAGGCTAAATTCAGTCTTTCTTCATAGGCCATGTTCCTCAGACCTCTAACTATCCTCTAACCTTTTGTAAGCTTCTCTGAAGTGCCTCATTGAAACCTGGATGCACCCAAGCTCAGGCTACAGCAGTAYCATGTCAAGCAGAAGACTGGCTTCATGTGACGTACAGCTTTGACTCTTGTTTATGCATCCCAGTACRCTATCGCAGCAACCTGAGGCTGCAGATCAGACAGAATATGGGTCAAAGAGAACCAAATGATACTATTTTACAAATCTCTTATGTTCATTTATATAGCCATTTTCTCCTAAAAGTAGAACCCTATATTGTCCCTGAATCCCACATTTTCATCCAAAACTGTCAAGAATGTTTTGGGTTTTAAATTTTGCATTCAGCAGCATAGCAGTCCCTTTTAGTCCTGTTAGTCCTTTTTGGTGTTCTCTGTAAATTTAACTTGAATAGTCTCTCCGACTGTCTAGTAAAGAAAATATTGAATATTACCAGTTTCAAAAGAAACAGCTCAGGATAGCCTTTCATTTTGGCAGTGGTTCATGAATAACTACTGTTTGATTATAATTTTCCAGCTATCTTTGCTCTTATCCTCTTGTGGTTCCTTTTGTTTGTGATGAGCATGTCATTTGAAACAGTGCTGGATGCCAAGAYACACATCTTTTGCTTCTCTTCTATCACAGTGTTTCCATGTCACATAAAGAAATTAGATTTGGAAAAAGAATCCAGACTAATCAGACTAATCCCTGTTGCCTTTTGCATCCCTATTTTTTTATTCTGGGTGCTTAAAATTAATTTACTTGCTGATTTTTTTCTATATTTTTTCTGAAATTGAAGATAAGCTAAGACTACTGCAATTCTTTAGCTCATTTTTCCCTTCCTTCTGTTCAAAAATATAGGCACTGCATTTGCCTTCWTGCACCTTGCCCGTCTTCTGTAAATTCAACAAGATAATTACTGATAATTTTTGAGATTCTCATCACCCAACTCTGGTAGCAAACCAAGGGTGAATTTCATCATACTGAGCAGATATTAAATTAAGGCTTAAGTCAGCCTTAATCTGACTTAAGGTTGAAGTCCTGCCTCTGTCTAGATTTATCTAGAACTCATATTAGGAACCAGTACAGGAACTGAAGGTATTTTTTCCAATCTGTCACATTGTTTTTAAAGGTATTAGAGAAAGAAATAAATGCTACCATTTGATGTTATATGATGTTATATAAGGAAAGGAAAAAAAATCAAACAGAACTACTACCTTGTCACCTCATATTGGAGAAAAATTTATCATTCATCTTCAAAGATCTAATATTTTTGCAGAAACTCTTTTGTCTTTCACTGTACATTCAATAAACAGAGGTGAGACTTGCCCCATTAAAAGGGAAAAGGGCATTACTAGATGAGGCATGTCTCCCTATTCCMAGAGGGAGATATGTACACACTCTTACCCTGCAGTTAAGCTGTTTGGTTRTCAGCCTCAGTAATGCCTTTTTAAAATGAATATTGTTAAAATACTGACTGGCCATTTTATCACTAATCATTCAAAATCAGATTTTAAGCCTTCTCTCTGTTCTAGTTGCAGCTATTTTTCACTGGAAAGCTCAAAGATTTTTCTCCATGGGGTTTATCTCCCTGAGAAAGTTCTATTTCTTATCATATCTACTGGAGAAATGTTCAAAAAAAAAAAAAAAAAAAAATTTAGGGCAGGAAAAGTGTATTCAAAAATAGTTAGTTATATTTGCAAAAAAACTATATATATTTAGACAAAGGCCATGCATGAAAGAATGGCAGCCTGAAAGGAAGCTGCAAGTAATACAATATAGACAGTTATAATARGCAACTTTAGCACTTGCAGCAGCATTTATTTAATGAACTCATCTTAACTCCTGAAATTCCCATTCAGTACTGTGGTCCCAAAGATCTAAGAAAAGGAACATAAACCATTTCCTTGCTCCAGAAACCTTTATTTTAAATTTAAACTTTTGATTAAAGAGAAAGATGCTAGAAGAATGCAATCAGATGAGAATAATGCTAGAAAAACACAATCAGATCAGATCTTGGACTACATGATCTCCAGAGGTCCCTTCCAACCCCGCCTATTTTGTGATAACATGACTTTGTTAATCATAAAGGCTTGCTGGCTATTACAAGTATATCATTGTAGTTTTCATTCTTCTTTCCACATACAGAGTTGGGATGGGACTCTTACCTTGGGGTTGGTGTGGGTCCAGACCCACTGGAGCTTTATAATCATCAGTAAAATCTTCCAGAATATTATTTTCCACCTGCACTAAGAAACTGTACACTACCGCTCTGTCTGAGAGAAATTCCCACCGGCTGAAAAGCATTAGGGCCACTACTGCATACAGTCATAGAATATCCTTCAAAGATGTTACTATTTTCCTTTTAAAAAAAGGCTAATAACAGTCTTTGCACTGAGGTGGTAGCCAGCAGTCTCAAACAAGTTTAGTTGCCATCGTGTGAACTGCTGCACATTATTATACACTGCTGCATATATTCACACACATATATATATACAYGTATGCATGTGTAGATATATATACACATACCAGATCCTTTGGTAATAGAGGCTAGTATCTCAAACAGTTCTCAAGTACAGTAACGGAGAAAGACAGGAGGTAGAAGAGGACACATAGAGTTCAAATGACCTGTTTGAGAGTGCAAAGCTGGTGGGTGCTGGAAACAGAAATACGTCTGAACCTGTAGATTACAGTAGGGTACCCTCTTTTTTTTTCCACCTTCATTTCATGGCTGAAGTTTGCACAGGTCCCTTCAAATGTTTACACTCAAATTTACATTTGATAGAAAATACAGTGTGAGTGTGTAAAGATGGAAAAATAAGGAGGGTTAGTGTAGACCGACCTCTCACCTACCCTTTACCCTATACATGRATAGGGATATACACAAATCCAGGGACCAGTGAGCCCTCCAAGGTGCACCAATTTACTTTCTCTAGAGTCCTCCTCATCTGTACAGACCTTGTCCCATTTGGTGCTGGAAGATCTCCTGAACTCTTTGTCCCTGCCCACATTAATAGTCCAGATGTCAGACAGAGAAAGACAGGAAATTTCTTAATTCTGATTGTGCTCTAAATAGGTCTGAAAATTCAGCACTACTAAGGCGTTGCTGGGACCTGTCCACTACCAACTCTACAATTCCTGGAAAAGCAAACGGTATTCAGGGATGAATGCGTGAACCATGTATCCCAAGGGTCTTAGTACACAGAAGACTGGAGTTTAAGCTGGGTTTGGTTAACCTTCCTGCCACTGTAAATCATCTTTGTAGGCAAACAGGAGAAAAAAGAGTATCTATTGTTATTACAAAGAGAGAATATGGCCTAGAACTTTGTCAGTTGTTAAAGTCATGATTCCATTTTCTATGAAAACAAACTTGTTAATATCTGTTTGGTACAAGAATACATGGTACCAGTGTGTTCAAGAAAAAAAAGAGAAGCCCAGAAAGGTTACAGGCCAAACAGTAAAGAAAAGTGTGTTTGCACATAATACGCTGGAGACATTCAAGAACAGTTCATTTTTATGTAGTGGCAGGTCCTGTAATGTTGCCAGGGACAGCGTAAGTTGTTGGTCTCCCAGGCTGGAGCTGACACAGAGCAGTATTTCTCTAAAATAAATAACTTCATTGTGCAGCGTGAAAAAAACCATCATAAAGACATCAGCAAATGGGGGCTAGACATTGACATTTTTAAGTCTTCCAGGCAAGGTAGGAGGCTTAAAAACATGTCTTCAGTTTACATTCTGCCCCCTGCCCCAATACACACGCTCCTTTTTTGGTTATTATTATTTTTTTTTTCCTGTGCTCCTCATGTGGTCATTTCCATCTGCTCAAGGCAGCCATTAGAAAGCCCACAGGTGCTGCTTTTCCTGGTCTCCAGAGAGAGCTAATAGGCCATGCTATAAAAGCAGAACTAAGAAATGCACAATTCACTGTTCAGTTCCTGAGCTATGAGCTCAAGAACTATAATAAAATATATGTCTGTGAAGGACTAGGGGAAATAGCTCAAAATAAGGTATATTTAAGGCACTCAAATGCTTTCTGTGCAGAACTTTATGTTACACTGAAGCTTATGTTTATAGCTGTATTTTAAAGTTACTTAAGCTGTTTCAGCATATTCATTAGATTGAATCAGATATGTTAAATGGAGTTCCAATTTTAAACCCTCCTCAAAATTTAGTAAAACTTTCCAATCAAACTTTGTTCATTAAAAATACATCTCTATATAAAAAACTTTAGTTTTGATGTTTGGTTTGCATAGTGAAGGAAACTAAAATATTTCCCCCACTTAAGTAACCACATATTTCAGCCTGCAGTAACTGCATCATAAAAAAAATCACAAGACTGAGAAATGAGCCTCTCCTACATAGATGCAAATCTGGAGCAATACCTTGGAAATCAGTGTGTGTTACTTGTGACTATAGCTTTTGTTCTTTAGGATTTCTTAGCAATATTAAGATGAATGTTCGCTAATGAAGCTCGGTGATAAACGAAAACAAGCTCACTCTACATCCCTTGCCTAAACTTTGGGGAAACAGCAGATACAGGGCATTCCTCCCTTAAAACRAAGCTAATATGGATATAGGCTGCTGGATTTTAAGAAAGGTATGAAACTCTAACCTGTTTGCTTGCAATCAGACTCTGTAGAGCACTTTCATAATAGGTGCAGTTATTTACTGCTTGTGAAAGAAAGTAGGGAATAATAAAAGAAATACTAAAATTACTGTGAAGCAATTTATTGACTTGTGAAAATTACAGGAGGCAAGAAAGGCAGGAAGTTATGAGAACAGAGGAGGGGAATAGGAAATGGGAAATAATATTAACTTGTCCTGAGCAGTGATACTATTTGGAGGGGGAGGGGATTGAGTTGGCTCTGATTCATATCGAGAAGTCTTTTTTTTTTGCTTTAGGCTCAGCATGAGGAGTAATTTAAACACTACAGTATTAAGGTAACCTCTGCCTCCTGGGAGGTTACAGATAGCATGGCTTTGGCAAAAGAAAGGAGCTCCTATAAGTCCAGCATATCTACAGACACATACTGCATTTACGGCTTACAGCAGCATGGTGGGAATTCTTACACTGCAGCATGTTCGTGTTGCTTTTTAAGCTAGCTTGATTTAAATACATAAAGGCAGAATCCAGCTGTGTTGCTTTGTGATGAATACAGAATTAACTTTCTGAAGATGTGCAGGTGGATGGGTTGATTTGTTTGAGTGAAAGTTAAATAAAACATTTATCCTTTGCAGAAATCCAGCACCTACTGTCAGCCATCTTGTTCACTTAAATTATATTAACAATTAAAAGGAAAGAGGGATGATGCCGAATCCCTCAGCAACAGTCAGCAGATTTCCATGGGCACTGCTACATGCAAGGCCATTTTCGTCCTTCCTTGGTAAACATGGGAGGTTCTCCACATTAAAGAAGATAAATAGTTTTCTGCTACGTCGAGTCGCAAAACACTTGCCTCTCTAAGAGCAGTCGTCGTCGGCTATTGTTCTGAGCACGTTATGGGGTAAGCCATGGGGCGGTTGCCCCACACTATGCTTAGCTTTCATTTCTCTTGAGCCAGTGGGCAGTCAGAGTTCTCTCTAAGGTGCTCAAGGTGGTAGTGGTGGTGAGGCAGAAGGCTCAAGGGTGGATGTTACCCTCCAAAAGGAGGGGATGGAAGTTGTCTGTGCCTGGGATGGAGCCCAGGAGCTGGAGGACATGAAGGAGAGGCGGCATGGAAAATTCAGGGCTTTAAAAAAAGAGGTAACTGTGCCAAGAGGGAGCAGGAGCAGTGCCTATAGTGTGCTGCCCTATCTGGGGAGTTATCCCTGCCCCCAAGAGGCCATCTCAGGTCTTCTGCTGTTGTTTGAGGGAATCAGTTGCTGAGGGATTAGTAGCAAAAAGCAGCCATTTTACTCACCTTTTAGGCGGACAAGACTTTTTCCTTTTTCTTAGTGTGCCACCTCTTGCTGCTGAATAAAATTTAATGTGATTTGGGATCTGTAATGAGTTTGCTCTGGAAGCTGCTTTCACCACCACCCTAGGAAATGGGTTGGTTAATGGAGAGGAGAATGAGTTTTTAACTGTTGGGTTCTATATTCTGGGGCAATACTTCATTTTTACCGCAGATTGGTTGAAGAGGCTTGGAACCTATTTGTTTTGCACTGGAATGGGTTTGGAGTTGTGGCTGGAAAGAATTACTTGTGCTACAATGGAAAATATGAACAAAAACTTTCATATGGAGAATGGAAGTGAAATGAAGTGCAGGATTCTGTTGCTAATCCTTGCTTTGTCTGTYTGTGTAATCTAGGTATTTGCATTTATGCAATTCTGTAGCATAATTACTGATTTATGTCAGAAGTTACCAGCTAAGTTATTCATATTAATTTATCTTAGTGAGATTTTTAGCTAGGAATCAGATACCCTGTGCATAATTTCCTCAGAAGTGCCATTTTCCTCTATTCCAAGATAATTTGGGCATCAGGTATGTTAACTGCATGTAGATGTTTGTATATCTGTAAGATCTTTCAGGAGAGAGATAATTCAATTATAGAGCACCTTTTGTGTCAGAGAGGTGGTTACTTGGGATTCATACGATCAGGATGGCCTTTCTGATGTGTATCTACTTGTCAAGAAATATACATTCACATGGAATATAGACTTAAGGGAAATCCCAGCCAACTTTTTCATCACAAGTAAGATCTGTTTTTAGTTAAAGGCATTATATTAGCATATGTCAAGATACTTAATTTTGTAAAATATTTTGTGTCTTTCAGTCCATCCCTTTTTGATTAAAAATTCCTTTGTTTCTTGCTATTGCTTCTATTTCCTATAAAAATAAATTAAAACTTTTGTTTCCTTAAAATGTCATTTTATTAGTAAGAATGACCTACCTGCTGATATATTCTGCACTGAACCTTGGCCAGTTGCTTGGTTTGTGCATACATATACAGCACCTAAAATTTTCAGCAATACTGAGTTCAGTGTTATCTTCATGTAAAGTCATAGTCACTCAGTGACTTTTGAAATATGAGGTTATTTTGAAATATAGTAAATTTCAAACAATCTCGTTTGTTCCATTCCAACCAAAGTTTTTTAAAAAAGACAGAAAATTCTGGACTGCTTAGGAGCATGGCATCTTCTGTTAAAATCAGTTTCRAAATCAGGTTTGGATTCAGCTCCTGCTAAGACCATCTCCCTCTAAAGAGTGGGTACTCAAGACTGTAAGTGTAAATTAACTCAAAACAAAATGATGTGGCTAACACTTGAGGAATGGCTGTTATGTTCTTAAAGGAAAATATGATTGAAATTGGTACAATTATTTACCTCAGGATTCCATTATAAGCAGAAGAAAGTGTAAGTAATTCCCTATCTTGAGTACAAGGTCAGTAGTGGGAGAAGATCCATATCAAGGAAAGATGTGGAATGGCTTTATGATAAATATGAAGATTTCTGTACAAGCAGGGCAAGTGTGGAGAATAGAACATTATCATGGTACTGTTCGTTACAAAAACACTTAAATTCACACATTGTAATATACAGAATGAGGTTTCAGTTTTCATCATTATAATGATGCTGCTCTTTCATTTGAAGGAACCTGAGATTGATATCATCACCTATTGCAGAACAATAGTTTCTTCATCTTTGCAGTATCTGTACAGAGAATGATACTTTTGTTCATTCTCTGACAGATTTTCATGTTCAGAATACTGCCTTTCCAGTTTTGCTACTATACTGTTACATCTGCTAGACTGACATAAGTCAGCATTTCTCAAGTTCTATGTGGAGAAAACTTTATAGGTAAAAAGTATTTACTGTTGGATAAATATGTATACAACAAGTATATTTAAATGCCCTGGCTGAGCAGTTCAGGCTGCATGGAGCCTTGGGGGACTTAGTTCATATCTATTTGCCACCAGGAGAAGAACATTAACTTTTGAGGAAGATAAATGCTCTGCTGCTTGCTCACTTCACTGTGGTGTCCCTATAGCCTCTTGCTACAGGCTAATTTCCCTGTGCTCCAGCTGAGCCATTCTGTTTTAGAGCTGCAACGGCAAAACCTAAAAATCGGTCTCCACTGCGTTTTCTGTTCTCTCAGACAAACAAGCAAGGCATAAAATAAAGAGCATTTTGCCTCCTCCTTCTGGCATAGCACTCAAGTGCGTACTTGCTTTACATTGCTCTCAATCAGACTTGGAGAAATTCTTCAGAGCTCTGATTCAAGGCCTGCATTTCTAAACCTGGTTGAATGCAGAACTCTCATTGGTGGAAGTGATGTAGGAGACAGCTCTTAATCGCTTAAGAAAATGTTGTGGAAATAGCTTGAAACATTATCGGAAGCTATCCTGTATTTGTACAGCTATATTATCGTGGACCATTACTTTAAAATATGGCAGCATTTTGTTTTTATAGCAGAAGCTACAGAAGCAGCTGAGCGTGTTGCTCATATAAATGGAAAATAGTCCTGAGCAGTATTGTGTCTTTGTTCTGCTGATTCTCTAGATTAGTTATCCCTGCTTTCAGGCTTAAAAGCTTGAGGACTATTCCAAGTTAGCATATGCTATTTTTGGTTTTCCATACTTTAATTGCAAATCTGATCTTTACTTAAACACTTGTTTACTTATATTTCAGATATTGGTGCAGCACAGTAAAACATGATGTTTTCATGACTAGATCAAACACACACTACTATCAATGAAAACATCCCCTGATAGCAAACAAACATGCAGTATGATCTTATTAAATACAGGAACATATTATGGCCTGATCTTGCAGAGACTTAGCATATGCTAGTTAACCTTGGCATCTAAAGCAGTATGTAATTGCAATTAGTCTGATTACCCACAGTGTCTAAAGTTGGTACATTTTTAAGTCTTGTCACATTAGGCAAAAGACTGAATCTACATTTTTGTTCAAAGCTGCAGTGAAGTTTTGGAGCAAATTCGCCAGCAGTCCCTGCTTACTGCACCTAACTTTGCAGGGCTGTTTTGTTGCCTGTGAACAGGAGTCTTCTCACAGGAAACCAAGCAAATCCTGTTCCAGGTGTGTATCGCTGTGAGGAGTACTTTGGACAGCCTAGAGCCACACGCATGGAGAGGGGATGTTCAGTCCAGATGACTATAGTAAATCTAGCCTGAAGTAAAACTCATAAAGACTGTGTATAGTGTAGGGACCTCGGTACCAATAGCCTTAATCTGCTGATCCTTTCCTATCAAGTTGGATGTAGGCATAACCTTTTTAGGATATTTTTGGATATTTTTAGGATATTTTAGGATATTTTTAGGATATCGCTAAYGTAGACATATCCTTTTTAGGTTTTTAAGTGTGTTATAAGTCTTTTCAGGTGGTTGTATTTTTTGCTTTTTGTAAGGAAAATGTAATTTGAAATGGGAGACTGGATACKTCATGTGAAAAACTTCACTGACAAAAATGGAAGGAAGAACAATTGGAAGTAAGGGAATATTTGTTTCTGMTAGATATGGTCAAGGCAGTTGCCATTATCACATTCTTTTTCCAAAAAAAAAAAAAAAAAAGCTTTTACTAAACACATCATTACTAATGCTTAGTAAGTCACTGATAGTAATTACAGATAATGAATGAATACAGCATCTCAGCTTGGCTTGCTTCAGGAGGAACATAGTCTCCTGCACTGTCATTCTCCTCCTCTTGGAATAGAAATCTGCAGGCCTTTGACATCTCATATCTTACTTGCAAAATAATTCAGAAAAGGCAAGCTCACGGGTGCTATATAATCAACAGATGAGAAACTTGTAGAAGTACTTGTACATCATTGCAGAAATGTATTATTCACAGCAGAAGCTTTCAATTTTAGAACTGAAAAAAACCTTAAACTGTTCATTTCAATGCTGTCTAAGTTAGTCTGATCATTTCCATACAGTCTTTTTCCATTGAAAGATGTGATATAAAGCAACATTCAAATGTGACAAAGTCTTCTGAAGAAAAATAAGACAGGAATTGTCTGCTCCAGCTTGAATGAAACATACTGCAATCTCCATGCAAAACTTCTGAGCAGCTTCAGATGCTCCTACCATCTCTATTTACAGCTTCTTGATTTCACCATTTCCTCATGCATTCACTGCATTGAAATCCCAATCAAACAAGGTATGGAGACCAGATTCTCAAACACATTCAGTGCCTAAATCAGTAAGAGCTAATCTCTTAAATACTTCCACATGTCTAGGCCACAGTGCCTGCAAATGTAAGGGAGATTAAAATCAATGTCAGTACTAAAGAAGTACAAATTCAAGAGTTTTCTTCAATACTTTAAAGTCCCTGAAAGCAGTGGAATTAAGTCTAATTTTTGCCTCTTTACAAGACTGGTTTGGAGTTGATGTCAAGGCAGATAAACAGTTGCAACATACTGTGCTCTGACATTCCCTAGCTGGTAAATGTTCCAGTCATATTCAGTGAGTGTAAATTAAGCTAGTCTGACTAGTTCAGTGTCAAAAGCAGGGCTGGAGTCTGTAACCGACAGTCCTTCCTGTACACAAGAAAGAGTCTGCTTATGGCAGTCACAAATTCCTGCAGGAAGGTTATTGTGCAGGAGAGATTCTTGCAGCTTTGGAGTGGATTAATGCAACAGCTTATTGCATCTTTTTTTTTTTTTTTTTTTTTTTTTTTTTTTTNCAGTCTTAGTACTAAGATTTTTATTCCATTTGAAACATCTATTGAACTGTATGGCAAATGAGAACCAGTGGCCATATTATGAAAAAATAGTGCAGTCTTCTGTTTGCTGAGCCATGAGGAGACCCCCAAAGTCAATACAACCYGGACATTGGGCACCATTTATTAATAATAGATGGCATCTGGAAAACTGCATCCAGTTTTGGGTCCCTRGGATGACAAAGGCATGAACAAATGGGATGAGTTCAGGGAGGCCCCAAAACGAGGGATCCAGGGGGACTCTGCTCCTGGCAGGAGCTGGGCTGGAGAYTACCTGCTCCCACCTGCCTGAGATATCCCAGATTTTCCACTACAGCCATTAATTAATTGGTTTTCTAGGAATAGATATATTTAAATACKGTATGTATCCTTGTGATGCTTTTGTCAGTATGCCTTTTCATGTTTCCAAAATTGATGCTGGGCATAATCTACAAAATATTACTATRCCTATGATGTCAGGATCTTTGAGAGACTAAAATAAACTTTATTTTAGTTTTTGATATGTGTGATTTGGGTTGTAAGTTATATGGCATATTTTTTAGTACCATTTAGTATGCAGGTATAAATTTACAAGTTATTTATCTTAAGTGTTTGAGTAGTTTCTTTAGTCACTGTTATACTAAATTACTTGAGCTACTGAATGTGGTATAGCTTGTTGTTGATTAGTAAACTCTTCTTATGGTCTCARCATGTCATAGAAGATGTTTGAGAGACCTCATAAACTGCCCTGTGAGATAAGGCTAGAAAATAGAGGGAAGCCTCCTGCTCCAGTGCTGCTGCAGAGCAGTAATTTGGCCATCATGTACTAGYGAGGAGACCTTGCAGTATGCCCTGCAGTGCTGCTTTGATGCTGAAAGTGGRTCTTGACCTGTGAGATGTGAAGCAAACACAGACAAGCTTTCTTACATGGTGTTCACTATGCCAATAGACCAGAGGCAGCAAATGCCACAACTGTGCGTACTCTTACTTCGGCACGTGACGGCAGCTCTTGCACGGGACTAACATGCACCCTGAGAGAGAGGCGCTGCTTCCCCCTCCAACTCCGGAGACAGCACCACTAGCACTTCACAAGAGAATAGAAAAATGTGTGTTTGTCATTGTGAGAGTCTGATAATGGATGGAGAGGTCAAAATACAAAAATAGCTTATTATATGTTGGTAATGTCCCAAAACCTATTAATTTCCACATAGGGTATGAAATATATGGTGTTTGGGGAATAGGTACAATGACTATGTCTGATTTTTAGGTACTTATTCGATTGTGGGTTAGAGAGGATGTTTAAAGTATTATTTCTGAGAATCCAGTCATATATCACCTTACGGAATTAAATATGAGAACATCTAAGATCAGAGCAGCATTATTATTTTTCACAGTTCTGTCAGGTTATATAACTCAATTTTCAGCTCCCCCCCGGCAGCCTTGGCCTAAACAGCAGTAATGTCTTCTTAGTAATTGATTTGGGCAATGAGAACACTATTATTTGAGTTAATTAATATATTAGGAAACCCTCCAGAAGACTAATTTTTCATCAGCCCTAGAGGGAATATTTACAGCCTTGGCACATCACTACCTGAAACCATATGATAACTTAATGGATGAATTGATAGAAGTACCTTATATGTTTCATGCTGTTTTGAGAACAGAAGAATATCTGTATTAATATCAAAGTCCCAGAAATATCTTAGCTGTTATATAAAATTGAGCTAGGAGAAACAAAGCTTTGAAATACTGTTCATAGCACTATAATACAATAAAAAGTTTTATATGCTGAGCCTCATCACTTTTTCAGCTTTATAAAAAAAACCTYGGGAGGGAGATTTTCAAATGCACATGGGGTGACTGCTGGAAGTCTTTGTCTAACTCCATTTTTGCCTCTGAATATCTCCTTTTGTATCCTCACTGCTAGCACAATGACACATGTGCACATGCTTTGAGTGGACAGACAGATCACCAAGAGCTTTGATTTCATCCAGAGCCATTTACTTCTGCCTGAATTTGGCCTTTAGAGAGCTCTTGCCTAAATACAGCAGAGATCTGTGCTGATGCTTGGGTAACTGCAGCATAGCATGGCTTTAGAGCAGAGCTGAAAGAATCCAAGCTTCCCCCTGGGCTTGTGTTCTTTCCTCTGCATTTATCTTAGGTAGCTTAATTTAGAAATTGCAATATGTAATCGGTCTTATTTTAGTTTTCCATCCTGTCTACTTTTACAAACTTACCCTCTTTGTAATTTTGGGCATACGTCATTGGATATGATTTTACCTTATCAAATAGTTTTCCCTGCCTCAGTCATGGTTCGCTTTCTTTTGTGCTTCATGTTAACTTTTTACAGAGAAATTATGACTAATGAAAGATGATCAAATGCCCAACATTCAAATAGACAATTTTATTTTTCACAGAAAATTCAGCAAGATCGCTTTTATGTGCCTATTTACTTTGCRTTGTGATCTCAAGCATTAATAGCCCAAAGCTGGTCCTAAATGATTATTTTTATATACCTACTTACTAATAAARTATGCAGTTTCTTATTTATAAAACTAGTATCCCCGGATGTTATAAAATGAGCCACTAAGTGTAGTACAATTCTCTATAAGAAAACCTAAGTACATTTTCTGTATCTGGTATTATGCTTTGTTTTTTTTACATAAATTTAGCAGTCTCAACCTGTCATTAGAAATACCCCTAGCAGTTGTGCTTKCTAATCCCATATATTATATTCTAGAAATATGTAGCTATGTTAGGAATTGTTTAGGTGTATGCAACACAAGTGAGGATTATTGAGATCTAGTGAGTAGTACACWGTAACTTAGCCTGGTAAAGCTAGCAGATCGATTTGTCTATGCCTCAGTCTCCCCTTCCCAGTTTTTGGGCAAAGAGCTCCCTGTTCCTGTGTCTTTGGGTGTTGGGGTTCAGCTGGAGGCCTTGGGCATTCTATAAGCATTAATAATACGTTCATTCTCCAATAGGTGTTTATCTCTAAGGAAGAGAAAAATAACCTTTAAGTATAAGAGCTAAAGGTAAATTCAGTGATGTTAGATAAATCAGTGGTGCAGTCTTTGTGCATGTATTCTGTGCTGCTTTTCCATCTGGAAAATAGTATAGCAGAACTGGAGAAGGTTTGTGGATGGCAAAGAGAATGAAAAATGAGTGAATGAAAACAGCTAGAGAGGAGTTTTAGATTAGGATTGATTACTTTGAAGGAAACCCAATAACAAGCCTGAAAAAATATATATAAAATGACAAATGATATGGTGAAAGGAAAGTAGGAGCTTCATTTCTTCTGCTCTTGCACACAATATTAGATGAAAAGCAGGAAAAATCTAGCATGATAAAAGCAAACACATCTCCAGACAATACGGAACTAGAGAGGGGAATCATTACTACAGGAAATTAAGGCCTAAGTCCCTGTTAAAGCAATCAGTACAGGTATATAGGTATCAAGAGTATGATAACCTTTTAGAAAAGGATATTAATTCTCTTCTACCAGGACATAAGATGTCAAAGTGGTACCTAACAGGGAGGAAGACTTCCATACTTGTTTCTGCTAGATATTCTTTATACYTTTTTATGAAGTCTGAGCCCTCAGTAATTTAAAATCCCATATTGTGAAAACATGGCACAAAATCTGTCTTCTACAATAAGTGAAAGTGTATTTTATTCTTCTATTATTTGAGATTTATTGCTTGTGCAAATGTCACTCATGTTGCTGAGCGGTAGTACAACCAGTTGTATTTCATAGCCAATGCTAATTCTCCAGAGTTTCAGTGAAAAATCACTTCTGCTGCTGTTTAGCCTGAATGCTGCAGAGATGAGTCTGTTTTGCAATTGATGACTTTCCTGTTCAAAGTTCGTGTCAACTGATGGTTTTGAAGACACATCTAAGACTAGACAAATGTGAATTCARGGATTTTTTTCTGAACATCCAAACAGCATCTATTGTATTTTGCTTTCTTCTCACTTGTTCCTTGCTGTGAGAGGCTCTCTACCCATCCTTCAGAAGATGGCAGCTTGCTTCCCGTGCACTGTGCACTTGCATCATGACCCAGAGCTCTCATGAGTTTGCTGTTAACAGTGTTCTACTTTCGTGTCCCTTTGAATGTTTAATTACTCCTAGAGTGAGGATGTCCTCCCTTGCTGGATGAGTACCACAGGCTTAACACCATGACTAGGAAACCACTCACATCTTTTTTACAAGTCTGACTTGCACTTAAGTTTTGTTCAGTTTAACTACTTAGTTTTAAATATTTAATACAATGTTGAAGAGCTACATGCAGGAAATGTGCAAATCACTTGCTGGAGAGCCCTAAAATTCTTATTCGCRTGTGTTTCATTTTCTTATCTGAGAGCTGTTTTCCATATTGGTTTGCCTGTACACACTGTTTGAAGTTTATCTAAATAATGAAAACAAAATCCCCACACACACATTGTTTTCAACATTTTTCTAAAGTATTGAAATCAAATTCTAGATTGTTTTGATGTGACATAGGTCTAGCCGGAAGAAACAGAAAGGAAAACGGATGTCCTTGGTGAGTCAGGAGGATCAACACCTCCTAATAAAAAGGGCTATTGCTAGCAAACAGTGAAAGCTTCCTAGAATACCTCAGATGTGAATCATTATAATTAAAAATGATTACATTATCATGTATTTACTTTCTGTACTCTTCCTCTGAATAATGTTGTTTTGTTACTCTCCCTTTCAAAATACCTCATCCTCTTTGGGCATAGCTGAAGTGTTTGCTGCAAGAGAAAAATAACATAATCGTAAAGCTACTGAGTTTACGAATGAGGAGAGCCGGTATATTGTGAAGGGTTGTCAAATCTACTTGTGGTAGCTGAAGGTTCCCATAAATTCAGTTATAGCAAAAATACAATGGTCTCTTTCTTGTTGAAGATTGATTGCCAAGAAAAACATTTCATAGCTGTATAGTTTTCCATCTGAGAGTCAATTGCGATGCAAAAAGAGTGCACACTATGGCATCAGATGTGTGGAGTGGTGATATATTAGCAATAACATGGCAATAACAACATATTGGACAGATTTTTATTTGGTAGCCTTTTCTGCCATTGCAAGGTCAGAAACAAACTACTACCGAGAAGCCTACAGTATAGATGAGTGTGAGCAAAAATTGTCTGATAAAGCTGAATCGGAGAAGAAATTTGTGTGATGTCCACTCTGCAACCACTTGTTCACCAGTAAGCTCTTGTGTTTTAAATGGAGCATAAAATATTTGTTACGAAGAGGTCATAAATATCCTAACAAATCACAGTCTATAGTAAAAATCTGTCTTTGTCATATGTGAACAGTGCAAATGTATATTGGAATAGGTAAAAACAAAAAAACAGATAAGCATTGATGGGTTATCTTGTCTTCACTTTTACCATCCTTTCCTTTCAGGTCATCCTGGTGATGTATGAATTGTTCAGGTATCTGTGGGGAAAAAACTGCAACCAGAAAAATACAGGAAAAATAAAATCCTTCTTAGGCAGAACTAACCCTTATACTGGGAAAAAAAAAAAAAGAAAAAAGAAAAAAGAAAAAAGAAAAAAAAAACAGATTATACAGAATCTCTTAGCTGACTTCTTCGAACATAGACTTTTTGTCAAGAAGTTCATCTTTCAGCATTTGCTGACAATTAGAGAACAGCTAGGTGAAGTGAAGTTTTTCACATGGAAAAAGAGAAAACAGCTTTCAGTTTGCCTCTCAGTGCCTATGAATTACTRTATAGGATAGTGTTCTCTTATCAGCTGGGAGAAAAAGACCAGATTCACTGTTGCTAAAAAAAAATCACATCTAATTGAGTGCATATCCAGCATTAATATTACTGAAGTAAATATTCTCTGTAATCTGGAAAAAAGTTGTGATCTCATCCTTCTAATAAATGTCAAATACTAAATTATGCATCATTTTCCTCTCATTATGAATTTCAAAGACTATGCTTCTATGTTGTTTGTTTATTATGTTACATTGCATTCCCTTGAGTACTTCACAAGAACACTATAAAGTCAGCTATTAATTATTATCATTATAATAARAGTAATCATGACCTTAAATATCATAGAGAGTGAAACAAGTAGCAAGACATGGGACTGCAAATTGAAGTTCTTATAGAGGTAGACACTCCTGTGCTTTCTGAAAACCATTTTTTTTGTCTGTCAGCTTCAATGTATCTTCAAATTAAGAAAATGCATATATCAGGATGACAGTGGTTAGGTTGTTAAAAATAACATAACACATTTTTTTATATCCCCCCCCCCTTTTTTTTTGCTGCCTATAACCTTTTCTTGCATGTCCTTTTGCAAATATGTACATGCTAATGTCTAAAATCTGTATGAGATCAAAGGCTTGGAGTTGCTACATTCAAAACTTACTAATGTTTATTGATATGCATGGTCTCAGTCTTTGCTCTCCTATTCTGCTAAAGTCATTCTTAGTTCTATACGATGCAAAATATGCTGAATAAAAGCTTTAGATTCATTAACTTAAGCCTCTTCAATTGTATGATGCAGCATCTATCCAGCACCTTAGTGTGCATGCAATTAAGCTTTAAAACTCTACAGTATCACCAGARTTCTTACCAGTTCTTACCAGTGTGGTAAAACTAAAGGCTATCCTTTCAGAAGGTAACTGGAGAGGAGCACGCTTCAATTTTGGAAATGCCTGAATTTTAGTTACCTTAAAAACACTGCTTTCAGAGGGTAAAAGCATGAAAGATTTTGAAAAAAAAATGGAGATCAGAAACAAATTATTACAGGTGACTTTGGAAAATGTATTCATCCATTCATCCAAATTCATCCAAAGTCCAAAAGAAATTTTTTACTAGTTTTGGCATGATAATCAAGTCCCTATGTATACCCTTGGCATTTTACTTTAAAGTTCTTCTCAGGACCTTTGCAATAAGGTCTTGATTTCTTGAGTTCTCCACTATACGGGAAGAGACAGTTTGTAGTAATGCTGTGGTTATGCTGGTCTAAGGTGTCAGGGAGGAAGTCAGCACTTCTCATCAGATCAACTAGAATCACTGGAAAAACTTAATTATAAGCAGGAGATTTTGTATTGGGTTCAGATAAGAACTGTTCATTGAATAAAATGTGAATAATATGCATGATTATAGTGCTTCTTAATTTGATATTGATTTGTTACAATGTCTACCTATTTAGTTTTCAGTTAATTTGATCTTTAATTATTTAAATAGAAAACATAATTCAAAATTAATCATCTTCAGATGGTGAACATGGCTGACTGGTGCCTTTAATTTTCTTAGTAAAATGTGAGTGAAGATAAGAATGGAAGATTTGACATTCAAAAGGCTTATGTTTGGCAGGTGYATACCTGCCTCCCCTACTTCTCTAAGCAGCAAGAAACTGTCACTTGCTTGCAATGCAGGGACCTCTGGAGCCTTTTGTACCTCAGAAACTGTAACTCAGTGGAAAAAGTGAGTTATGCCAGAGAGATGGGCAAGTTTCTGCTGGATGGTGATACCTGCCTGCTAAATCTGTGTATAGAAGCCAACGGGAGAAAAATGGGTGAGAACAGGGATATGTGTAAGCCTGCAGTGACACCGTGCAGCCTCTGAGATGAAAAGAGCATGAACAACAGCCCAGAGTGCAGGACAGAAGAGAGCCCATAACATCCTGCTCCAAGGTCTCAAAACACTTGGGAGCTTCAAGGCCTGAGACCTTTAGACAGTTGTCCCACTGTTTAACATCGTGCTCTGTTCAGAGAGAAAGAAAGGTTCAGTATGGTCAGGGAATAACAACTTTGTACATTTCTGAGGATAACAGCAAGTGTGATTATGTGAGAGGCTCACATAGACACTATTAGTCATAATTGTTATTGACAGGACTAGTAGGAACCATGGCAACCAAGGGCAGCTTATCAGAAAGCAATTTTTTCCATGGTTCTGACCTCCTCCCTTTGTTTTCTTACTGAAAACATATATAACCTTTTCCAACACAATTGATTTCTCGGAATCAATCTCCTCCACATACCTAATAATGCCTTAGTAAACCTAATCAGCCAAGAGGATTGTTTTTTCCTACATTTTCTGCATCATAATCTGCTTGTGATCAAGCAAGATCATCTTTTACAAGGAACAAAAGATAAAACAAATATGAAAGTAAATGTTTTCTGAGGATTTTGTACAAAAATGTTTACAGTGGCATAATATAGTTGTATGTTTATGCTTGTGGAGTTATTTATGAGCAGCCTGAAGAATTTTGCTTTCATGTGTAAAAGTATTTTGGCCTGAGAAATCTTCCAAAGTGGATAGAGGATTATGAGTGAAATAATTTTGGGGTTAAGAAGGAAACATGAAAGAGGAATATGATCCAGTTTCCTTAAGTCTATGCAAGCAGTGAGAGGAAATGCACATGCACCCTCAAGTCTGGTAAGGAAATGGAGTGCTGGAGTGCCAGCAAGGCTCTTCAGCTTAGTGGGTGTTGGGGAGGGAGCAGGGGGTTAGGAAAGAGTCCATCAGGTAAGATCATTCAGGGATCCTTGCTACAAATACTACAGCAGTCCAAAAATACTCTTTTGGCATCTTCTCTGACTAAAATTTCCCTTCTGAGTTCTAGATTTAAACTAGGGAGGAGACCGACCTCTAGCTCTGTGGGGCTGCAGATGTCCCAGTACAAATGTGCCCTTCAAATTCCTCGTCATAATGTCTCAAGATTTTACCAGGCATGTTTGCACTGCCTGGTGTTTAGGCTATGCTGGCACCCTGCCCACATATGAACTCTAACTCTGTTCCCAAAGTGCTTGAGAATCCCACTAGGTGACGAGTAGAAGATAAATTGCTTTTCTGTTGACATTTTCTTGCTAGCCAAGGGACTGTATCTAAGGTACCATCTAGGTTGGATATGAAAAGTTTTAATCTTTTATATTATCAGTTGACAGACAAGTGCTTTGCTCAGTGAGAAAAGCTAAACTAGGACTGAAATGATATTTGAAGGACAAGATAGTATGGCAAGCAGTTCCCATCAAGCGAAACAGCTTAATTTTGACTCTTTGGCCTCTTTGCTTTGGAACCAGGTTATTTCTATTGTTGTTCAACTATTTGAATGCATAAGGATTATCTGATGATTGGGAAAGGAAATTGCTTTTGGTAGAGCAAGTGAATGGAAAGAGTGAGTGAAGGAAAAAGGAATGCTTACTGGTATAATAGGAAAGTGGGCTGCTGTGAGCATAGAGGAAGAAATATATACATAAAAACATGAGCTATATACAAAGAYTCCTGTTGCATTGATGGAACTGGACACACTGGAAGAAGGTGCTGGGAAAACTGGAGCTGAATTCAGCAACAGAACTGAGCACAGGTTGAAAATGGTATTCAACTTGGATAGGCAAGGTAGTATGGTCAATGATGGTTGCAAAGACTGAGATAACATTGCTGGGTAGATAGATCATATATGCTGCTGCATTTCTCCACAATGGTCAGAAGATATCAAAGGGTCAAAAGTCCATAGTGAAAGTTATATAAGTGAAAGTATGTAGCATGGATTCAGTAGAAAGGTGAGGTAAAAGGCAATTTTTAGAAATGCTGCAAAATAAGAAGTAATAAGAATACTTGGAAGAGCTTGGAATTGGAAAGTGGAGTTTAAATGGACACTGTAAGTATAGATAAGACCTTTGTTATTAGCAGTGGAGGAGGAGAAAGGAAAGAYTACAAATCAAGGCTTACATTTCTGTGTGTGTGTGCTAATGCATCTCTATTCCATGAGATATTTACAGGCAGAGTATGTGAGAAAGTAGCTTTTTATAATAAAGTAAACAAAAAGAATAATTGTAATGGTCTAGCTGACAGTATCAAATTTTGCCTATTTGTCTTATTTTGTTTTAAATAGGTTATGATTATATGCTAGTATATTAAACCACACAAGGGCAAAGAACATGACTGCCTGTCCTGCTCAGATTAGAGTAGTCACCAGTATAGTTTTAATTTATGGCCATCCTATTTGGGGGAGTTAGTGTATAACACAAACAGTTTACAGCATAGTATGTTTCTGTTGCTGATGTTCCTTTTCAACATTACATTATGTCAATGTATTTAGCTTACTGAAAATTAATTCCGTCGTACTGTCAGGACAGGTARAAAAGTTCACTGCCATGTTCATCATGGGAAGGGCAAGAAACAAAAGGCTTTCTTAAATTACAAGAAAAGAGGGTGAGGTTTAATACTGAGGAAAAATAACTGGGGATAAACAGATCAGCTAGATCACATTAGCAAAAATGGCACAGGAAAGATTTTTTTGGGGAATATATTGGATAAGCATCTGTCAAGGATAGCTAATCCTGCTTTCAGAYGACTTCCAGATATCTATTTCACCCTCTGGACTGCAAGTTTATCCATGAATRTTAAATAGAACAGGCAGGGATGTGCCCTCCAATGTCCCTAACACACTGACATGCTAGCAGAGGATGAAGGGAAAGGAAACACTAAGTGATTAGGCTCAGSGGTTCTCTTTATTCTGCTTCTTTTATTGCCACTGTAGGAGCACTAGATTTGATGGACTGGTCAWGCAAACTGGTAGGGCATTTCTTTTGTTTGTATTTTCTATCATTATGTTGAAGAAAACACAACTGGTTTCCAGTGGAGATATAGATAAAATGGGAAAGAAAGATAACATGTAATCATATAAATAAATAATATTTCATAATGTGCATACAGAACATGTATGGTATCTTCTGAATGCTTGACTTAGCAGCCTTAACATTCTTTTCTAGCTTGTATTTAAATATGATTTCCTAAATTTACCCATCACTTAACCTAGAGAAAACATGTGACTGTGATGTGCAGTAGGTCACTAGTGTAGAAAGGTGATGAAGGCACTTGTAAATACAGGCAAGTGGGTAATCCAACGCAGTCAGACTCTGTATATCAAAAGTTAGATGATGCCTGTCAAAGCATCTTGTTGGAGTGAGCCAGTAGCTCATTTCACAAAGGTAGGGAATAAGAGCATCAGTTTGCAGTTAACCTTGAACATCATGACCTTGTGTGATTCAAAAAGTGACAAAAGGTGAATGCTTCCCTGTCTCATTAATGGTCTTGGTCACAGGAGGAACCAAGTGTTCTTTCATCGTTTTTTCTATCTGTCATAGGATAATAACAACACTCAACATCCTCAAGRAAAGCAGTCTACTCTTATTTCTTAGATTTGCACATTCAAACAGAAGCTGGAAAACAAGCACAAGAAATTTTAGTCTGTCATTTTAGATATTATGTCAAATGTTTATGGTCAGATTTTTCAGTTGACTTTGCTGTAAAGAAACACAGTTCAGTCAGAGAGTAAAAGACAGATTAAGCTCGCCTGACAACTATTATCTTGCCTCTAACTCTGCCTTATGGTATCTGACACAGTGTGGTATGTATGCTGCAATTTTAAAATAGCTTTCACCAGTAACTCAGTGTTAAAGAAAAATGCACCTTTGTATTTACAAATTATATTTATTTTCCGTCTTTCTGCCAAACTTTCTATCTTTCTGTAGTCTAGTGCCCTGGTTCTATGAAACAGCTCATGTGCTGTGTCTTAAGGTTTTCCAAAAACACAGCACTCATTATTGCAGGTCTAGACTGTGCCAAAAGAGATCTTTCCTCTCTTTTAAAACAGTCAACTGGATTAAAAATAGCAAGCTAGACTACCTCCTTAAAGATCTTGGAAAGATTCTTGGAAAGATTCTTGGAAAAAATCAGCTTTTTAACATCATTTAAGGCAATGATGTAAATTTTTTTGACTGTGGAATTCCACACTACCTTGATTTGTTTACTTACTTCCTCTGCAGATGTGGAGCAAGATTACCTGTGAAGACAGTCCTTTCAGAAGTGACTCTGTAAAAACTGTATTTTCTTAATCAGATACAGTTTGTCCCTGATTGCATTGACACAGATCAACTTTTTCCATTGATTGTTTGACTCACTGGACATGCCAAACTAGCATTGATTAGAGAGACTGAACTTGATTTTTAATTCCTTTTTTCTTATATATCATTGGCAATATTGCCTATGCATTGCTGTGAGCTCCTTTAGACAAGACTGCTGAGGGGCAGTGACAACAGAATTTATGAGGAATTTTCATGTATGGTGCTAGTACTCTAAGYTGTGAGGCAGAGCAATCTGGGGCACAGCTGAACTCACAGAGAGCAAATCACTTTAAAACGGAAGCACAATAAAGTATTCTATAAAAAAGGGATATATTTAGAATGTAAGTGCTCTTTTATTGCTACTATCCTGCATCAGACCCGCTCAAAATAATCCATRTTGTCTTTTAAATTATTATCAATCTCAGCAAGTATTTTAGAAACAGATAATCCAATGGCATAAATCTGGATAGCACTGTTAAAGAGCAGTTCACTCTCCGGCTCCAATGCTTGATGTGTTACACTAGTGAATAGGAAAGCCTTCTGCTTTTACCCAGGCCACCTACTAGAAATTCAAACAGGAGCAGCATTAATGGCCAATAAATTAATTATGATTATTAGTGAATTAATAATGAAATGAAGAATTAATGCCATTTTTTATTGAAGTTCATCTTAAATGTTTCATTTGTTCTTTATTTTTCTTTCACAATTTCCCTCTGTCATCRAAACTTCCATTCCAGGCATCTGAATGACTAGATCGCCCTATACCTGGAGGACAGACTGTTAGATTTACATAAGAYCTTAGTCTAACAAAATATGAGCTCTTTTTAAACATATTTCACATTGCCAAGGYTCGTAAAAGATTTGTATTGTACAGTTGAACGATATCTGGTGGGAATACTTCACAGTAGACATGACTTTTCCTTTAGGGTTTTCATCCGTGTTTAGTCTATCTTCTTTTCTGACATGCTGTTTATTTCATTGCATGCAGCATGTCAGTCTACTCTTTTAGCAGAGGAAAGACAAACCAGCTGTGTCATCTGAAACTAAAATGAGTAGGAGAAAAGTCCATTTAGGTAGTAATTAAAAGAAAGTAGAAAAGAAGATGAGACCAAGGCATGAAACCTGAGAGGAAATGCACTCCTTCCAATCTTGCTTGTTAACRCATAGCAGTTAGTATTAGTGCAGGAAGCTGTGTAACACTCTAATTTCTGTGATGTTCTTCTATATCCCATCAACTTGTTAGAATTTCTGTGATGTCTGCAAAAGCAAAAGAATCAACAGCAATTGAACATACGAAAGACCTTCAGAATTAGATACTTCTAACATCTTGTTTCTGAAGTTCAAGTCTATTAAGTCAGACCTGGTTAAACCCCAAGGTTCAGGTT
This sequence comes from Rhea americana, assembly GCF_003343005.1. NCBI lineage: Eukaryota > Metazoa > Chordata > Aves > Rheiformes > Rheidae > Rhea > Rhea americana. The sequence goes on from NW_028186745.1 coordinate 1,579,777, forward strand.
ACCACATCTGTAAACAGAGGAGATGTGCAATTCTTGCCATCAGTAGGTAGTTCTACTTATAAATTATCAAGGTGGGCAGGTAATTCTGAAGATGACTTCCATTTATGTGTTTAGATGGATGACTAATTTTTCTCTTAGACACATCAACACTCTGACAGTGATCTCATTGTTTAGAAATGCCAGACCCATCCATTACGCTCTACACTCAACAGTGAGATGTCACACTGTCWATATACCACTTGGTTCTAGGGCAAGTTATATGTGTTTTTCTCTTCTCTTAAAAAGACAGAAAAACACCTAAGTATGTAAGGTTTTGGAATTACATGATGGTCCGAGACAGCTCCTGGAATTGTAGGAGTTAATCATGCAAAGCAATCTGTCAGCTTTTGGTGAAGCAAGTTAAAAGAAAACAGAAGTCAGCCTCACTATAATGTGTTTTTCCAGAGCTGCAACATTCTAATGTGGTGGACATTGCTGCTATTTAGCATCCTTAAAGTAGAATAGCTGCTTCTCTTCCTTCATCAACAGCACTGCACCTCCTGCATTTCAGACCCTTGGCATGCAAGCAGAATGTTCTGCTCATAGCAGCAAATGGCACGTGCCTCAGATCACATTCTGTCTTCTTTTCCCTTTCCAGCTCCCCATCAAAAAAATCTTTTCCTTAGACTCCTATAGTCAGAAGATTGTCCCATTGAAGATGTTTGACAAATTTTATCCATCGCAGGAAAACAGCTAATCTATTAAGAAAATCGTGTGAGCCTGCAGGAAGCTTTAATAGCTTGTCTTTAAAAAGTCATTTGTAAGTCCTTTATCCTGACTCCTGTTTTGCTTTTATTTCTGATTTGCTGGCTGAGAAATTTGGGCCCACAGGCTGAACGTTTTAGAAAAAACTAATAATTTTTTAGCAGACGTTTGTGAGACAAATAAGAATTGAATCTTTTCTGGGGAAAAAAAATGATAACTTGTTACTCTATTCTAATACAACCTGTTAGAAGTTGAAGATAAATGCATATTAGAAATCACCAGGCCTGACTWGAAGTTTTACTTCTCTTTAAAAAGTATTTGTGCTGGATCTTTATGTAGCTGACTTCTCCTACTTTCAAAGAGCACTAGTCTTTGACTTCTTCCAACTTTTCTGGGTGCTGCCACTGCTTCCCTAGATATTTAGGGGAAAAAAATGCCTAGAAATCTAGCTGTGGGGGGAAAAAATCACTGGAAAACTGTATAGTTTACCTGTATTTGCATCTTCAAATTCCTTCTATATCATCGTTTTAGATGTTGCCACTTTCCATTTCCTTCTTGCCAGGGAGATGCAGAGGAGGCAATCCTCTGTCAGGACAAATGCARGCTCTGACAATTTTACCAATGGCACTTTGTAGCATGGCCTTGAGCTATACATTAAAAACTAAAAAAGTTATATATTCCTCAGTTACCAACATTCCTCTTGAATCAAACTATTAGGTATTCTCACTTCCTGTGCACAAAGAATGGGGCCAAAGTCCGTACCAAAATGCATTTTCCTTCTGAATCGTTGCCATTCATTCTGTAGATGAGGCAAACCGTTGTGGTTGGGATTGTCAGCTTAGCAGAAGTCAATTCAGGTTTACACTAGGTAGATACGTAGCCCTTGTCTTTTTGAAAATGCAGAAGCAAACACTCATACATTTACCAGTGTGTCACCCCCAGAGCTAATTCTGTGTGGAACCCGTTCAGATGGCATAACTAGAGCATTTTCAACCTATCAGTTGAACCGTCCTCCCCACTTCTACACTCAGATTTCCCCTACTTGGTGCCAATCCTTAGCATTCTTTGTGTGCAGAATTCAGTCTTTCTTATCAAGCATCAGGGTGTGCATTCTACACCTGTATTTCTGTGCATTAGTTAAATGAGAGAAGAGCTGAAATGAATAAAAGTAAGAAATATCCACTTAGGAAAGAAAGCACAGTGAATTCATCTGAAAGTGTCCTTTGCGTAAGGAGTCTCTCATTATCCCTGTCTCTAGCTTCTGAGGTTAAGACAGAGCACTATATTTAATTATTTACCAGTTGCTAAAGTTGCATTAAATGAACCTCTGTGAGATTGTGACATAATGTTTAGACTAGTCACCTCACAAATACCAAAGCTCTGCAACAATTTAAAAGTTTCCATACATTCAATAAGCTCCATATTCSTGTTTTTAGAAGGCAGACAAGAAGAGGAAAAATATTAAACCTTGCTTCCCGAGTTTAATGAGCCAGGAAGCTCACAGAAAGAGAGCTGTTCCCCAGTTTCTCTTTTCTTGCTCCCTTCCCCTCCACATTATTTTRATGTATAAATACGAGTTTGCAGGCTTTCAGGTGCTGAGACTGTTAACTTACCAAATCTCTCTGTATGCAGACAAGTTCAGTCTGTATAAAGAACACAATGATGCATAAAACAGTTGCCTTATGCACCAGTCTAATTTATTTCATGAAATATCTAACAAATGAGCAAATATATTKTGATGCCACAGTCATGAATGTTGTAGGTTTACAGTAATTCAGCATGACCAATGGAGTTGAAAACCATTATTTGGAAAGTGAGAGTGTTGATGAGTTAGTAGAGTAAGATGTTTTGGGTGTCCAGATGGGAGTTTTGCGAAATGATACAAGGATTATTGAAGCAGAAAAGAGAAGGCAAAAAAAAAAAAAAAAAAAAAAAGAAGAAGAAGAAGAAAAGAAAAAGAAATAAAATAAAAAGAATGCATGCAAATGAAAATGCTTTGGGGAAAGACCCAAGACTTTATCTGCACTGAGGAAGTTTTCTGGTAACTGTTTAGAAGTAACAAATGGATTTGATTTAGATTTGTCATTCGCCTTCATAAGAATAACCACTTTATCTTTTTCTAGTTCATTCAAAAGTACTTTAATAAAACAGACTTTTTTTTAGCACATTTGGACTTGATATTATATTTAAACATATTTTTACCAAATGCAATTAATAATAATCAAAGTATTATCAAAAATAATAAATCAATGTCATGGATTGTCATTATCATTTATGTCTGAGGAATGATAACCTTTGTATGAAGAACTTGTCTAGGGAAAAAATGGTAAAAATCCAGACCTGCTTTGCCTAGCCTTCAAGGAAGGCTGGTGGCAGGGGGAGAGAAAGGGAAACAAGATAGATAACACTCATACAGTTGAGAACACAGAGCAAGTCCTTGTTCAAAGATATTGGCTAAAACTTAGTCATCAAATTGTCAAGGAGAGGTACCAATTTACTAAAGACAGYAACAGAGGCTTTTCTCCAGATCTGTGCTTTTAATATTACATCCTTGTCATTATAAATCTATAGAAGATTTGTGATAGGACATGGGAGCTTTGTGACTGAAGATGATTGTAGAATAACCTGGAAAGGAGGTAATTAGAGTCAAGAAYAACAGGTTGACAAGTGCATTTCAGAGACAAATGTACAGACAAGCAGCTGAGGCAGCTCTATGTCAGGATATGGCACTTGTGCACTGGGGACTTGTCCCAAATCCACTGAAGCTATTAAACACAAAGTTGGTAGGATGGGGGTGGGGAAATTGTGCTCTCCTGCCCTGAAAAAGAACAAAATCATGTCCTGAAATATTTTCTCTGGATAAAAATTTTCATATACACTGTGGAAAGAACAGGATTGCCAGCCACTTGTCCAGTCATTGCAGTGCTGATTTTATTTATAAAGGACTTATCAGGCCTTATTCTCTTCTGCTTCAGTGGAGGAAGCTCTATAGAAAAGCAGGCAAATGGAAGAGAAACACAGGCTAGGTATAACAAAATAGAYGATCAGCAGCATCTATACATATCCTACATACTTTTAGCACTGACCTCTTATTTTTAAAAATATACTGTGCTATTAGTTTGAGCACTCAAACAGAAGTCTAAACTAAAATCCATGTTGATAAACATGCTTAGAAAAATTAAAGCAGGAAATTCCTAAATAAACAGAACCTTTAGCTCACTCTAATAAGATGTAATATGCTGCAGTTACTGGAACCTGGGGTATGGCCTGCTTTCTTCTAACATTTTCCTCCAGAATTTTCTTCTGTGTCAGTACCTTGCACAACACAGGATGAATCAATACTCAACTTTAAGACCTCTTCATCTGATAAGATGAATAGCCMTACTGAATAGATCTACTAATATCTCTCAAATTTCTATTAGGTTTCTATAACCTGGGTTATGTATAGGTATAACCATAATCTAGGCAATCTATAGAAACTTAAGTTTCGAGAGTTTTGCTAAAAGTAGACACAAGCAAATGGAACCAGTGAGCAAAAAATATCAAAGAAACACAAGTCTGAAATATCTCAGACCCCAAATTTCAATTGCCTGGGAGAGTAAGTTGCACCAACAGCATTAGTAATTTCTGCTTCAAAAAATAACTTAATCTCTTTTCACAGGTTACTAAAACAACTTTTTACTTTTTTTCCTCCACATATATAAATTTCCATACATGTAATTTTTCCACATATATAATATAGATTTGATATGTGGATTTCCTTAAAATAAAACTCATCCATTTTTCAGTGGTTCTATACTATCCTTTATACATGWACATTAGAAATGAAGGAACATTGGGTCAATTCCAGATTTCTGGACTACAGATTTTCTATATAGTCAAAGATTTTAAATCTGTTAGGAATCATGTAACCATCTAAGTCTAACTAGTGACATTTGGGGTCATATCTCAGAATCAGCTAAATCATCTGAGCACCATTCCTTTAATCTCAAGATGACCTTTATTTTCAAAATTCRTAATGTGCAGAATAACCCTGATAAATGGTCTTCAGATATGAAGGACAACAGAGAGAAAGAGGGAAAAAAAGGATGAATTAGAAGAGCCTCAATTTTCTGAAGATAGTCAGGAACAAAATAAGTTTTTAAAAGAAACTTAATAGAATGAATCAAAACAAAACAATAGAAATCCCTSTTCCTCTCTGCAATGTACCCTCATTAATTAAAGAAATACCATGAGCTGTAATTCYGTAACAACAAAATATCATATATCTTATTCCAGCATGTTCTAAAATTCCATAAACAAGCCAAAAAAAGCACAGAAATTCTTTAGAGGCAAAAATGTTGTGGTTAAAAATCTCAAGTTTATACCAAATCCTTTTGCCTCCCACAAATATTCGGAGATATTTGATATTTTGTTTGGATTATTTGTCTTGAGTTRTGTCCCTTCAAGTCAAATTATTATGAAATTTATTATTTTGCTGCAGATAATCAATAGATTTGATCCAGAGTGGCAACTGGCTTTCTGTACAGAAAACTCAAGGGAACAGTCAAAGCATTTGGAGAGTAACTTCTCAAGAGTACAAATCTGAAAGCACTCTAACCRCTGTCATCATTTATCAGACAGTACTATCAGCTGCTATTTTTATGTGATACAGGTGAGGTGAGCAAAGCTTGAATCAAAGACTAAACTTTGTACAGCAAAACAAAATCAAGAWTTGCAGCATAAACTTCCCTCCCCCCCAAATGTAGCTGTTGTCAAAGATGTATTTGCAGGGCCTGATTCTTCAACGCCTTGTGGATCCTTTTCCTGCAGGAAAGAGGGGCACCACGGATGTAAAATGCTGTCATTCTTATTTGCACACACTGAGCAGTGCAAGCACTTCAGCATCAGGCTGAAGCTAAACAGCTGCATGCTGCAGGACATTAGTCTGAGGTGTTCTCATACGGAGAATTTTAAAGTGAAGTTGTTACTGCTGTCGTATACTGACACTGCATTCACATATTCCTGAAGAGCAGAGACTTCCCTCACCCAGAGGAGGGGAGTGCACACGCACAGAAAGTGGCTGTAAGGCATCTCCGCGTGGTTTGGACCCGCCGGGTGCACAGCAATCCGGGGACTCCTATGAGGGTGCGCTGAGCAGCAAAACCACCCCCACTATGGTGCAGTCCACCACGCAGGCTCTCTCCAGGAGGACAGCAGGTCCCTTGTGACTCCCACTGACACATCTGAATGAGCTTTGTTGGCAGCCGAATCCCYACCCTCCCTTTCCGGGTACAGGAAGGCTCTTATGCCACTCAGGGTTTGGGTTTGGGACTACTTTTCTTTGTTGCTACTGGARTAAAAGACTTTCTCTTCATTCAAATAGTTTTCAAGGAGATAAGTTGGTTCAAAGAGGGATTGCACAGTTTATCTTAAATAATTTGATTTTTGGATTGATTTCCTTCCTGAATATCTGCTCCCGAGTCCTTTATTTTCTTCTTTTGACTTTTTTGTTTCTGGCTGTTGTGAACACAAATTTAAGGCATCAGTGGGTTACAGATGTGGTTTTCCTTCCTTTTGAAAATACAAGACAACAAATGTCACCATAATCTATGCTTTCTTAATGTAGACTTAGTCATAGAYTTAAGTGAATAAATTGTTGTGGTTGGAAAACATCTTTATAAGTGAAAAGTCTGCTTTTTATGAAAGGTGGAACTTTTCCCTTAGTTTTAGTAGTATTGGCATTCACAGGGTCATGCAATTGAGAAACCACATGTCTGCCTTTCTCTTACAACAGCTAAAAGTTATGACAGGGTAATGTCATCCTGAAAACGTCCATTGCTAAAACCTCACTGATGKGATAGAGTGCTTGTGCTGTGCTGTATGGGGTCTTAAAGAGGTCATACAAAAGAGAATGTTTCCCTCCRTCTTCTTGTCCACTGAGGCAGAGCAGATAAATTGATGTTTCTGAGTCCTGCTACAGATCAGAGCAGCAGCTCATCACAGGGGTTGAGAAGAACAAAGCTGTGGCTTCATCTTCTCTCTGCTGCGAGAGAGCCAGGCAGAGGCACAAAGAGCTATGAGCGCGTCCTTTCTGAGGCTACCATAAARGACTTCTGATCCCCCTTCCTTTCATGCTCTTGGGGATAGCATCAACCTTTTTTCCTTCCTGGGCTATTTCTTCAGATTATATACTACTTGGAGCCGATAGCTACCTATTGCTGTCTGTGTATATGATATGAAAGCACCTGTCTTCTGCTGGAGGTCTCTTGGCTTTAATGTACTGTATCTACAAATGACAATTTCCTAGTGTAAAATATGAGGGATAAACTACCAGGGTGGACAAATTTCTCRTTCTTCAGCTCTGGCAGGAAATTGTAATTTCTTCAGTCTTTCTGGCTTTATACCTTTCCACAATACAGCAACGGAAACTCAGCAATGATTTCACTTGGAATACTTTTTCTAGGACTATGTGGAAACTGTTAAAATATAGACTCTGCTAAAAGATGAGGGGTTTTTTTCTTAAGTGAAGAAAATAATAGTTTTCAGGTTTTTGGAAGGAGTTAATATTTTAGATGCTCTGTTTTCTTTTTCTTATGGTTACCATAGGTACTGCGGGGTAAAGAGATTTCTAGAAGTAGTCTCATGTGAAAGTGCTCATGACAGAAATGAGTTCTAACCACAAATGTTGTGGAAAAAAATACATAAGACTTAACAATTAACAGATATTCTTTCTCCTGAGAGTTCCTTTTGCAGGTTAGTGCATTGGCTTCCCTACACTGGGGATGGGAGGTAGAGAATGAGACCRTAAATCCAAGGTCTATTGCCAGGTCTGTCCCAGAGTCTGCCTTTGCTACCTAAGGCTAGCCATAGCCTCTCTGAACTTCAACACTAACCTGAAAAATGACAGTGATAGCCTGCACGATTTTTTGCACCCGTGCTGAGATTAAATTATTTGAGTTTATAAGACAATTTCAGATTCTTCTATGGATGGGTAGGTGAACAGAGTAACTGAGTGGACAGCATTTTTTATATGTACAAACCTGGGGAAAAACTCTCATTTGTCTCTAGGGGTGGAATGTGGTGAAATATTAGAAATTACTTCCTTCTCTAGTAGATTAATATACACATAGTACATACTCATGGACCCATTTTTAGCTACTTCTGGCTAAAAAAATAGTGGATGTGTGTAGATATTGGTGAATATATGACTATAGGAGCAAGTTGTTGTACTGATCACYTCAAAATAACTAATATACAATTCACTTGCAAAACCACTTATTGCAAAGATGCTATAAGACAGCATGATAAATCTTATTCTATGTACCTAAAATGAGGATTTTAAGCGAACAAAATGGCACAGTTGTGAATTCCAGGAGGAACGGGCAGTGTAAGAGTATAAGACTGCTGCACAGGCCATTTAACTGCATGGTAAAGAGCTTTAATTTAGCTGTGCTCAGTCTGTCTCTGATCTTATTTTGCATCATGCAGGCAGGTGAAGAAGAGGCTTGTTTGCTAATTAGTGTTATGATTTGAGATGCACAGCTGTAATGAACTGTGAAATGGCAGTCACAAGTGATATTCCTGCAACCCTTGTATGTCAACCTGATGAGATGGTTGCACTTTGTCAATATCAGCAGGTAAAAAGTCCCAAAAGAAAAATACTAGATCAAGTGAGAAGGGGTTATTTAATAGAGGGCAATTAAAGAGAGAGATAGTCCTAATTACGCATGCAATGAACTGCAAGTGGAGAAACTAGCTTGGTAAGATTTTTAGTACAGTGGTGACAAGACTTACAGTCTGCATTAGATTCTGACTGTTAAGCAGGCTGCAAGGCAAATATGTTAACTCAGAGCATTGAAGGGCTATAGAAAATCCCCTCCAGACAACAGCAATGGTGAGAATCTTTGAGGACATCACCAACAGGATTGGATCTGCTATTGTTTAGTTAATTGCCTTACGGAAAATGCTGGTGTTAATCGACTAGATGCTATGAAGCCACCACTTTTAAGCAAACACATCAAGATGGCGTACAGCACACATGCATAGTTTTGGGTATCAAGAACAACACAAGATGATCAGCAGGGACAAGGATATCTCTGCCATGACATTTTATTACAGACAAGACCTTTCAGAGACTTTTTGTCATAAGATTAGATAGGACCAATTGTACTGGTCAAGGAGCTTAAAACACCATAGAGAACATACAGCTCTCTTTCACAGTGTCTGTAATACACAGCCAAAGAGTACTTTGCAGTCTGTGGCTCTCACTGCCTCCCTTAGCTGCTTACCTTCGCTGCATCCCCCTTGGTATCAGCCAGGGCCTGATGCATGCCCACTGTTCCGTGCTCCATCACATTCCTAGTGCCATGCTATGGAAACATGCACATAGATTGCACATGGGAGCACGGTGTGACCATGTGCTGTTTTTGATGACCAGGGGCCAAAAACAGGGACAGGAACACAAATGAGTCAGTAGGTAGGTGTAGTCAAAACCTCTATGACCAAGAGTGCTGCTCTCAGAAAAAGTAAAGCAAAGGGACACTGATGGAAGCCCGGACTCGGATTACAGCTATTGTTTATCTGCAAGTTTATTTGTGTCTCTCTATATTTTTGTCACTTCTTAGAAACGTATTTTGAAATCAGTCTTACTCGTCAAACACATAAACTCCTTTGATGAAAAATATCTTCTAAATTCTTTACAATTCTTCTATGCAATTAGAAGTTTTGTATRGACTTGATAAGAGACACAAGACCATATGTGAAATTCATAGACTTGAGTCATGCAGGAGGTCAGACTACATAGCAGAATTACTATTTCTGACTTAAGTCTTACAGAGTCATTTATTCTTATTATAAAACACTTCCCACTTTTCCAGTGTCCATCTAGATCTTGAAGCAGCCTTACCAAATCTGATTTCTGACATGCCAGTTATTTCCTGCTGATGCTCATTTGATTCAGCTGTGCCTGATATCGCATTACCACTATTAACCTTGTCTCCTCAGAAACCTATCAAAAGCCATGGCAGAACTATTTATTCCAGTCATCAACACTTGTTTTCTCCATTCTCTATTTCTTCATTAATAGGCGATTTTACAGCCCCTCTCTAAGATGGTATTTTATAAGTAACATATTATTATATAAGGAGAGCTGTTAAACTTGTTCTAGTCACACACAATATATGCTATAATTGTTTTTCTTTTTTTTTTTCTTTCTGTGATCTGTAGCTATAAATAACAAGAGAAATGTTGCTCTGTTTTCAGTCTGGATGGCTGTGGAAAATCAGTAGGGTAGCATCAGTCTGATCTCAATTTATACCTAAATTACACTTTAAGATGAAGAAARGTTTTGCAACTCTGGGTTACAACTTGGTAATTACTGCAGTGGTTTGCTGAGTGTTGTTCCCCACTGCTCTCTTCTGCTGATCCTGAACATGCTTGCTACCTCTACGTGRGCCTAATCCTGGTTATAACACATTAAGTTATAACAGGTGTTTTTAATGCCCGATCACGTATTTAATTTAAAATACACAAGAAAAACACCTGAATTTATTTCTTTCCTCTACTCCAGTCCCTAATATCTTTCACATATTTAGTTTTAATTCTATTTACTTACTTTCAAAGAATAAAAGCATTTTATGAAGCATTGAAGCATTTTATTCCTGAAGATACCTACAGAGACCAAATGATGCTTTGATGGTACCTGAATAGATAGTTGAGTTTTGAACTAACATTTAGTCTGGAATTAAGTTGCATTACACAATTTGCATTTGCTCTGTAATTAAATGTGAAAGCTAAATATGGACATCATATCATTAGAAAGTTCAGCTTGGGATTCAATCTCMAAACTTAGTATTTTGAACGTATTTTAGGCTTAGCTTCTGTTAATTTAAGATTATGAAAATTTGGTTGTGGATGTAAGTGTAGCTTAAGTTTAATTCATCACTGCGCATCTCTAGCCTTCTCCCCCTCTACATCCCCAGTTCAGCAAGAGAGCACTACAGAAAGACCGTGACAGTTCACTAGTGGTATATGATAGTATGTACTGTAACTTTTAGAAGAAAATATACCAGGTGTAGAAATGATAATTTTCAAAGGTGTGTTGGCTACCTAATCCAAAAGTCTGATTCAAGAGTTTCTAAGAAAATATTGTATAGGGAAATAAGCTTT
>NW_028186745.1:1590684-1599119 GCF_003343005.1 Rhea americana
CAATGATATAAGGGATATAAGAGCTGCTGAAAAGCAAAACTAAAAAACATTGAATTTCCAATGACACACAGGAGCATTATGACATGACAGAAAAAAAGGGGTGGAACATGATTTATGAAGGTCTATTTATAGTTGAAACATTTCATATCCTCTAGCTCAAAAAGGATATCCCAAAGGAAATGTAAGAAAGAAAAATCTTCCGATAAATCTGATATTTTTTGTCCCTTGTCAGGGTAAACCTACCTCAGAAAAGTTGGTCTTTACAGTTATATGAGAACTCATAATCAAGATTAACATGAAGAAGAAATTGTTGACTATTATTGTCAGGGATAGAAAACCATTACCTCTAATTTAGTTTCATCTCTACACACATTTTTCTTCCTCTCTGTGTATTTGTTCATCATGCAAGATTATTTCCTAGTATAAGGACAACAGCAAATTTAAAATCACCCTTCAACTGGATTCAGAAACCACATTTTATGTGACATTAAAGAGGCTTAAAAGTGTTATACTGCTAACCCAGAGCAAATTTCAAACAGTTTTGAATGACAAATTCCCTTGGGTTTATATGAAAGTTGTAATCTTAGTATTTTATTTGTGTAAAAAAAAGGTGTACAAAAGCTAGATGAACCCATTATTTTCTCATGGGATTTATTCAAGATCATTAATCAAATTAAGTTTTCCAGTTCCATCTCTCATGATGGAAATGTGCATAGGAGGTGCACGTTTTCTGTGATCAAGGACAAATTCCTGTAGCAATTTTCTTCTTTAAATACCTATATATAATGCAGAAAAATAATCAGTTCATTATGAATTTCAACAAATTGTACTTGATTTATACGTCTCTCTAAATACAGATACGGACAAGAAATACAACTATAACTTTTGTAACAGGTAGAAAGAAACCTCTAGGCGGCAAGTATAAAAACACAGAAAGTCAAGAAGTAGAATATGACTCCTTCAAGGATAATGGTGCAATAACAATCTACATAGCACACCTCACCTTTCAAAGTCTGTTAGAAAACCTAAATTAGGACATGGAGTTTAAATGTAGACTCCTCATTTACTACCCACATGTATTTATCATGAAGATGAAACACAAGCCCCAAGTCAGTCAGCACAGTACCAGATTTAGTTCAAATGCTTTTGGGCATTTGCCATAAAGACAGGAGCACTGGCTGCGAAGTCTGTGGTTAATCTCACATACAGATTTACCCAACAATTTAAGTAAATGGCATCATTGAACCTTATATAGAGAACATGTTCTAACAGTTTGTGCCTGTTGCTCTTGCCCCATCGTGGGTCATCACTGAAAAATGTCTGGCTCCATCTTCTTCACTGCCCCTGTCAGGTATTTATATACACTGATCAGATCCCCCTGAGCCTTTTCTTTTCCAGGCTGAACACCTTGTCTCTCCTTGTATGAGAGATGCTCCAGTCTCTTAATCATCTATGTAGCCCATTTGCTGTACTCACTCCCCTACAGGGGAGCCCAGCACTGGACACAATACTGCAGATACGTCTCATCAGAGCCAAGCAGGGGGGAAGGATCACCTCCCTTGACATGCTGGTGATGCTGTGCATAATGCAGCCCAGGATGCTGTTGGTCTATTGCTGGCTCCTGTTCAACTTTTTGTTCCCTGGGACCCTCGGGTCTTTTTCTGTAAAGCTACTTTGCAGATGGTTGGCTGCCCGTCTATACTGTTGCATGCAGTTGTTTTTCTGCAGGTGCAGGAATTGGCATTTCGCTTTGCTGAACTAGAAGTTCCTGCCAGTCCATTCCTCCAGCCTGACGAGGTGCCTCTGAATGCAGAGCATACATCTAGTGTATCAAACACTCCTCTCAGTTTTGTGTTGTCTGCAAACTTGCTAAGGGTGCAGTCTGTCTATCTCTCAAGTCGTTAATGAAGAAGTTAAACATTAGCCCCAATACCAAACTCTGTGGGACACTACTAGTGTCTGACCTCCAGGTGGCCTTTGTGCCACTGATCACAACCCTGAGCCTGGTGGCTCAGCCTGCTTTCAGTCCACTTCACTGCTCATTTATCTACTCTGTACTTCTTCAGTTTGTCTTCAGTTTGTTCAGATTGTTATGGGAGATAATGATGAAAGCCTTGCTGAAGTCAAGAAAAACAATATATGCTGCTCTCACCTTGTCTACCAAGCCAGTTATTTCATCATAGAAGGTTATTGGGTTGCTTAAGTCTGATTTCCCCTTTATAAATCCATGCTGATTACTCTCAATCACTTTTGTGTACTTAATATGTTCAGAAATAGTTTCCAGGATTATTTGCTCCATGACGTTCCCAGGGATCAAGGTGAGGCTGATCAGCCTGCAGTTTCCCAAATCCTCCTTCCTGCCCTTCTTAAAGATAGATATGATGTTTGCTGCCTTCCACTCCTCAGGAACCTCCCCTGATAGCCACGTCCTCTCACAGGTTTTTGAGAGTGGCCTTCCAGTTACCCTGGCCGGCTCCCTCAGGAGTCATGGATGCATCCCATCAGGGCCCATGGACTTGTGCATGTACAGTTTGTTTAAATGGTCTCTGTTCTGTCCAACACTGAGGATAAGTCTTCCTTGATCTAGGCTTTCCCGCTGGTCTCAGGGGCCTGATGGCAATAARGACTGCTGATGGCAGTAAAAACCATGGTGAAGAAGGCATCCAGTACCTCTGCTGTTTCCATGTCCTTTGTCAGCAGGTCCCTGCTCCATTCAGCCACAGATCCACAATCTTCCCTAGTCTTTCTTTTGCTGATGATATACTTGCAGAAGCCTGCAAACACATTAAAAGCAACTGCTTAGGGTTGAGGCTATACAGCCCTACTGCCTTATGCCTGGGTGGACCCGGGCCCTGGAAGGCTCTAGGACTGAGGCATTTTCAAAGGGGTTAAATGGATTTATAGCTAAGGACAGGCACTTGCCACATTAGTTTGGTTCTGTTTATTTGGCCATGATAGAAATTGTTTGGAAAGGTATTGGTTATGCTTACATTAAGGRGCTGGTTCAGAGCAGTGATGCTGCTTAGAAATTAATCTCTTGACTGTCTGCATTTACTGAGAGGAGGTTCAGTTTCCAAAGTGGTTTTGGTTTGTATGAGCTAGGTTCCTGTTGCAGGAAAATAAGCAAAAACTCTTTTCCAGAAGTGCTCCTGTATTTAATGGGAACATTAAGATCCAAACCACAGTGTGGGTTGCATCATCTCTAATCCCTCCAGAACACACCACCGTCTTTTTTATTCAGAAAGCTTTGTGGCACACGTATAGTCAAAACGCTTTGTTCAGGGAAAAAGACAAAATCTAATCTCAAGCAAACTTCTAGCATCACATATAACAGATATATAAGAGGCCTTAGCACAACCTGCTTCAGTCTACTGATCCACATATTTATACCTAATTGCTTGCTAAATTCAACCTAGCTGTTGTGGAAATTGCAAATAAATCACAGTAATATAAAGAAGTAAGTAACTTAGACCGAGGCTCATTAGAGCAGAGATGTGAAATAAAGGCTGCAGATTTTCTTACCCAGTTCAGAAACAGCAAATAATGAGTGAACTTTAGAAAAGTTAAGAGAGATTGGCCAGTTTTCTACCTTCTGATTGAGGTTTTGCTGAATTTTTCAGAGGCAAGTTGATAAAAACTACCAACTTTATTCCATTTTTTTCAACCAGAGTAGAGAAATATTTTATTCAAAGCTGTGTATCTTTGAGTTGTGTAAAGTGAGGAAGGTTACTGTCAGTGTGAAAGATCTCACAACCTGAGACACTGGCTGAAAATCGGAAGTCTTTAAATAGATTTTCTAGCTTGCATTTTTTAAAAGATGTAAAACAAGGAGGCTTTGTGCACTACTCTGGGTGGTATAGGTGGATTTAAGTGATGCATCAACCTCTGGCCAAAACCTGATAGTGAATAAAGTTTTATACTTGTGAAATCTTCAGAAACCCAAACACTGATTTTTTTTAATGCAATTTGAGAAACAGAATGATTGGAGAGGGAATGCCAGTGGAACTAGGAGTTAGAAAATCCATTCCCTGTGATATTAGAAATACTTTCCTCTTCCATGTTTGTTTCTTCTTCTATAAAGTGGCTATAAAATATTGATCTTCTGAGATCATGATTAGTTTATATTTCCATAATATTTAAAAAATACAGTATATCATCTATGATTTCACACATTTGATATTCATGTATTTTCAATAATGATGTGCTAATGTGTATACATAATGTAGGTAGGTTTAGAATAATTATTTTTATAATTGTAATAATCATATTATTCCCAAGACATACCTTGGAGTATTTTTTTAAAAAAGATTAACTGAGGTAAGTGCAGGTGATACTGTCATAAAAAAAGCAAAAATAAAATAGAAATATTGCAAGAAAACAAAATAAATCAACTTATGTTACCTCTTACATTAAATCAAAACAGAATGGTTCACCCATCACTGTGGTTAATATTCTATAGATGATTACAAGAGTTACCTAGGAGGGAAGACCACGCAGTCAGGCGCAAATATTAAAGAATATTTTCTCTGCCCTTATTTAGCAATCTATTTCTCTAGTACTAATAACAAAACTAAAAAAAGAAAAAATCCACTATTTTCCTTTCTCGATGAAATTCTGTCCCAATCATTCATTGCTTTAGAAAAATGGC
This sequence comes from Rhea americana, assembly GCF_003343005.1. Classification (NCBI taxonomy): domain Eukaryota; kingdom Metazoa; phylum Chordata; class Aves; order Rheiformes; family Rheidae; genus Rhea; species Rhea americana. Next base: position 1,595,333 of record NW_028186745.1, read on the forward strand.
AATTGTAGTTTTCAAAACAGCCATTTCAGTATTTTCATGGAGAATAAGATTCTTCCTGTACTAAAAAGAAAAAGAAAAAGGCCATGATAAAGACAATATCCTTGAGATGTAGTGGTTTTGTGTAGTATTTTTACATGCGCCTAAAAGTAATTAGTTTTAAGAAGTGGCTCTTTATTTCTCTTTTTACTGCCATTGTAATTTCCTATTATTGTTCTCCTCTGATATACCTTACTGCATTTTCCTGTTTGACAACATGTCTTATCTCTATTTCTGCTACTTTCTAAACCAAAACCAGATGAATTCTGGGAAATATTTTGAGGCTGAACCACTAYATCTTTGTCCTATTACTGTATTCTTTAATTGGTCACATATATTGACATATTCTGGATAAAGTATACTGAATTATGTGGACTTTTGTTCTAACTCAATATAGTTGTTTTTATATTTACTGATGTTTATTTTCTCTTTACTCTCTGTTTTCTTTTTTTTTTTTTTGTTATTGATCTTGTCTTTATTTATTTCTTACAATGCAGTAATCAGACATGCATTTTTGTCAATATTTTGGCCAATACGTCAATATTAAAAGAATATAATTTTCCTGGAAGAAAATGTGCTAATCATTTCAGCCCCTATGCAAAAGCAGTGCTCCCAGTAGTTCAGCATGAAATCCCAAATTCCATTGCAATTCAAATCATCTTTCATTTTTCCTCTTCCTGGATCCTAATCAGATGAATATTTTCAATATCAGCAAGGTTGTCTTTCACCTTCTCCATACTACTGTCTTTCAAACCTACCTTCCTCTGGCTGGGTTGTACCTTTGTCTTGGCAGCACTGAGGACCTATATGGCCTTCGCAGGGAGWCACTGCTTGTTCCGAACAGTTCTACCCCTCTCTCCCTTATTTAAAGCACATCAGAAAACTAATTTCTTCAATGACACTTAAGAAAACCGGTTGACTTCATTGCCTAGATGTTGGTTTTACTTAAAATATAAAGGGAGGATGGGGTGAAATGTTGGAGGGAAAAYTAGAAGAACATTAGAAGTGAGCGTGGAGATAGGTTGATGTGGGGGAAGAAAGGGGAAGGTAGAAGATACAATTTAACCTATAGAAATCCGTGTGAAGAAKAGGCCTGCAATTAATGCGTTACACATCTTAATACTTGCACCAGCCACAGTGTGTGGCTAAGACCTTACTTTGAAGTGGATAGAAGTCATTTACTCTCTCCGTGCAGAGCCGATAGGCAGTGCCTGCACCACAGAGTAGGAAAGGGGTATACCTTATACCTTTGGTTCTCTCTTCARCATACCAGTAATGATGAAGTAGAAGGAGATGTGGGTGGTGTAAGTTTGCCTTTTGACCTGCAGTCACAACAGAAAGCTGAACAGAAAAATTGATTACAGAAAAACTGAAAATTTTTCATTACAGGTTTGGAGCTTTAAACTCTTTTTTTCTGCCACTACATGTATCATCATGTCTTCTCTCTCTGCCTTCCACTCCCACATTTGTTTTTTGTCTTCTCTTATTTTGACCAAGTTTTGGCTCAATTTAGTTTCAGGTGTATTTCTACAAGTGAATAAATAGAGAGATGTGTGATTTTGAGCAAAATGAGTTTGGTTTAGTATCTTTTTCAGTGTATTGATTTTAATGGGCCTCTGTTCTCAAGAGCAGAGATGCTAGCTTTCACATCCTTCACTGATGTGTATGCTRAATAATAACATTCTGGCTGTAGCTTAAAATGGATACAGTCTATCTGAAAATTTCACAGCAGTTCCCCTCCTGCCTTAATTTCCTGTCCTAAAATATCACTACAAGGTGGTTCTGCACTATTAAGGAACTGCTGGGTTCTATTATACAGGTGGCTRTGTTTCAGTGATTGGCGAAGTGATCCATATTTGTATGTGTATATAAGTGTGTGTGTGTGTATCTATGCATATTTGTACAAATATAGAGCATTAAAAATGCCTTCCTTGCTTTGTATAAAGATGCAGGATGATTTTAATTGGTTTATTTCTCTAAAACTATAGCAAAGTTTGAACAAAACATGATCGCAAAGAAGTGAAATTTGCATTTGTAATTTTCAGTTATAGTGGCACTAAATATTTGTTTAATATCATTCCTCCCCAGCTAGTTCAGCATTTCCAAGGATTGTTGAAAGATGAGAGCAATGTGCAGAGCAGCAGAGAAATGCTGTAGGAGTAGATAAATCTGCATGACCCTGGACATGTTCCAAGTACTACTCTATTATATGCTCTGGCAGCTGCTGGCAAAGCTATCGGTTGCTCCTTGAAAGTCACCTATGGTAATTCAGATCCTAGARTACCATCTCGTGCAGCCAGTTGCTGAAGCAGCCTGTGAGTTGGGCATTCAAACTGCCAGTCCAAGCCTCATGCTTCTGTGCCTGTTTGCATGGTAGCCAAAGCATGTGAAACTCATACCCAGGAAACAGCATTTGGAGAACAGATCAGGAAGTTCAGAGCAGAGAGGATGAAAATAAAGATGAAGTAGGGTAGTTTTTAATAAGGAACACATAAAAAAAAAAGAGGAGGGGAGACAAAAAGATAAACAGGAAAATAAAGAAGACAGCAACTTTCTCAAGGATAGAAAGACAGAAGAGAACTGTAGGTCAACTGACTTTTGTAGGAGCCTCAAAAGAAGTRACTATACAGACAGATTCCTCTCCGACCCTTACCATAGGGCACCGTTCATTAATTCAAATTAAACATCCCCAAATAAGCATAATCCCCTGCTCTGGTACCAAGCTGTCTCTGGAGAATTTCTGCCTCCTGCTGGGCAAATTCTCTCAGGCTCTCCCTTCTGAATATTGCCTGTCAATTGGTTCTTGCACAGCTTCTAGTCAAGTGAGGCTGACTAGTCCTAAAAAGGCACAAACCATCTGGTTACAAACCATCAAGCAATATAATTAATTTTGGGGATCCATCAGAAGAATGTTAGGAATCACATGGTGATCAAAAGAGCTAATTGGTGGGGCTCAGTCTAGATGCATCACTTGGAGCTTTTTTGTTGTTTTTTTTGTTTGTTTGTTTATTTTGTTTTGTTTCCCCCCTCTTTCAGTAAGTTTTTAAGTATTTATACTTAGAAGAGAAAGAAAAACAGAAAGATATTTCATCCTAACTAAAGCTGGCATCTAAAAACACCATCAGTATGCCTATACACGAACCTAAAGTATAATAACTACTTTATATCTTTTAAATTTTATCTTTCTGAGGGTTTTTTTTGGTGAAGATAGTGGTTTCCTCTGTTTTGTGTTTTTAAGCCCTCCAGTACTCTCTACATTGCCAGTAAATAAGGAAAGAAAGATAGACAGAGTTGCCAAGGTATTAACRGGAAGAAACTTGAGACTCCTGAAGGGAGGAGGGAGGTGACCTTGAAGTGTAACTATTGGTTTTGATGAGTGGATTTTAGCAGGGAAAAAGTTCTCTGCTATAAGAGAATATTTATCTGTCTTTCAAGGTTTCTTTCTCGAAAARTAATGTGTTTAGATGCTTCTTCGCTCATTTCTTTTTCTTATAATCCACAAAAATGTGGTGAAACCAGCACACACTACATTTAAATAAATAGCTAAAAAAGCTGAAAAGATGGACAATTTCATACATCTGGGTGCCAGTTTTGTTAGCTTGTCTGAGAATGAATCAAATGGGACTTCTGCATAWGTGAAGGACTTGTAGGATTTGATCTTCTCATATAACATAAAACAAATTATCATAAATATAAAATCATCAAAATTTGTGCTTTGAAATATGAACTGCTCTGCTCAACTGTATTTTCT
>NW_028186745.1:1599261-1630804 GCF_003343005.1 Rhea americana
ACTGGACAAGGAACATGTTAGACCAGAAAACTGCACAACATGGCTAAAATATTACTGAGAAAAAGGAATGGCAGTGTTTGAGAAATATCTTGATCATTCCAGAAGTACGTACCCTGTAGTAAGTGGAACAAATATGGGCAGCTATAAGCTTAAAGTTTCGGAAGCAGAAAGCATTAAAAATTTAGTTCTTGTTTTTTGTCGCAATGCTCAAGACAGAAGAGGTGACACATTTTTAAGCTCCACAGAAATATGTTGTCTATGTCCAGGCAGTGCAGGATTGTGAAAGATGTTTCAAAGTAGTTGTACATAATTTATGTGACAACCACTATCCTGAAACAGCTGGACACCATTTTTCAACCAAGTCTATTTAAGGCAGCATTTTACGTTTAAGGACTATTAACTAAGTAGGCTAAAATTATTTTGTATCARACTGGCACAAACTTCTCTTGAGAGATGAAGGGTCTGCTTGATTTTAGTGAGTAAACTTTGGTAACCTGTTTAGCAGACTAAACAGCTTTAAACTGATTTAAAATGATCTCTTAAGCAGAAAAATATATTTGTTTGCCTTTGTGTATTATTTCTGTACACATCTTAACACATTACAGACAAATAGTTTTATAAAAAAATAATGAATAGAATGATATAATTACACATACAAGTTTAATTTGTCTTTGTTGAGCCCTGAATCATATCACCTTTGTCTGACACCTAACCTCAGGCACGCTGTATCTCTTCTTAGTGTGGTGCCTTTCAGAAATGTGAAGAGGGCCAAACCTTTCCTCCATTAAYCATGGTGGTGCAAGATGTTCACGTTATAAAGATGATTTTTTTTTTATCTCCTCCCTTTAGTTATCTTAGCCAAAGACTAGCAGTATATAAAACATCATGCCTGTTTTCATACTGTCCTTAATAATCCTCGCAAGAAAAATAATTTATTTTCAATTGTTACTGCAGATTTTTTTATTTTAAAGTTTTGAATGATTTTTAACTAGTCTCTTAGCTGAGACTTGCACTGGAAATCCAAGCACAAGGAATTTTCCAGGTATACAAGATGCTGATGGGAACCACAGATGAAAGCTTTCATCTATGGTACACCTAAACAGATTAAGGATCCTCAGAGAATTTTTGCTTTGTCATAGATTATCAACACCCAAAACTAGATTTTTATTCTCTATTCCTTTTGAATAGGAKGATAGTGCCACGGATGACATTTAAAGTACACTGTAAACCCTAAGTTAATAACTAATAATATCTATTCATGGATGGATGAATGAAATAGTGATTTTCAACAGTAGAGATTGGTCCTATTAGTTGTCATTATGTTATCTGGGAATGTTTTTTCCTGTTTCCCAGTGTAGGGTAGATATTTCAGAAACAGTGTTCCATGCTTCAGCTCAAACAGTTTTCTTTAGTAGTCTGCATCAGAAGTGTACATTATTTGCGGTTTGAATCCAGGGGGATGGGACTGAATCAAGCTTTACCTCGCTTGCTAGTCAAACAGCAGYGCAAAATATGGGGCGACTGGGTGAAATGTAACTTTTTGCAATATTCAGGGGGTCACACTAGGTGATCACAGAAGTTCCTCCTGGTCATCTTGCCCATAAACATGCACCACTTTAAAGAGCACTGTTCTTTCCCTGTTGGAAAAGCAGATATAAGGGGTTTTGCTTGTGAAGTGCCAGTGACTTGTAAACCAACTAGTGTCCAGTAAGCTTGAAATATTTTAATGTCGGTGCGTTATGCTTTGCAAAGGGGAGGCAAAAGAACTYTGTATCTTTACAGAAAAAAGGTCAAATATTGTATGAAGGCAGTCAAGAAATCCAGAAGGCAGTTAGTTTTGCAGTCATGCACTTTGTTTTTCTAGGGCTAAGGCAGGCCAAACTTGRTAAGGTTTTGTCTTACTTCTAGTCCCTAGGACAGAAAGGACTCCTAGTCTATCCCTGCTTCTGCGATGGAACCACCTACTGCTCAGCAGGTACAAAAYGATTCACTCTTCAGTCCCAGATCTAAATTTATAACACTGCATGCTAACCTGAGTGGCTCTGCGCAAACTTTTCCATGTAAGAGTAGAAGGCAGGGACTCTCGCAGCAACTGTCCCTGAGTAGCCACAGCTCCCCAAATGGTGGACTCTTTCACACACGCTACTCCAGCTCACTGTTATGCAGTTTCAGGTGTTTCAGCATTTTGTTTAGCATTTGTTTCAGCTGTCATTTAATTCAGTTCCRCATTTGTCTTTCATTCACCACTCAAATAGGCACTTAGCTAGTCTTACTGGATATCCTTAGGTAAGTGCTCTTTTGAGATATTTTATAATAGAATAGACAGATATGAGTAGATAAAAAGGTAGGATCCAGCTTCCCTAAACCGATTCTATAAATACTAAAGAGAAATAACAGATAATTAAATATAGCATCRTGTTATATCTGACAGCCTATTCAAATAGAGACCAACAAATTATCGTATGCACTCACTCAATAATGTTCTATCCTACAATATTTTAAGACGATTCCAGACGATGATTGTCAAGACCTTTCCATTAATATAATTGATAAATAGATATATATTAAATACATCCTGGGATTTCCATTCTAGCTGCAGTTTCCTGTTTGACAGCTGCTAAAACTGCGTGTTACAAAGTCAGCCCCTGAGCCTTGATGGGACTTCATGTCCCATCTCACAGGATGTCTGACCTCTCTTCAATGGAGCTGCAATCTAAGTGCTCACCCTTAGGTGGGGTTTGGTTAGCATGCTCCAGTCCWATGAAATTATTGCTTGAGAAGGCAGTGGTGAAGTGACATCTTTAAACATACTGCTGCCAGATAGATACTTGGCTTGAAGCTGGAACTGAGAGGAGAACAGTTATAGAAGAGAGAAGTTTCATCTTTTCCATGAAAAAAAAAAAAAATGAAAGCAATGTTTGAGAGTGTAGAGAAAGGTGGCAAGGCTGGGTTGACAGAACAACGTGAATCCTTTTTTAAGGGGAAGCTGCAGCACTAACGATTCACTTGGGAACAAACTATTACAAAAATATGTCAGAAAACACTCAGCGGTTTTTCTTCACTTTGTATAAAATTGGCCAAACACAAACACAAACATACTAAAGTGAATAGAATCTGCACTCTTCTGTTAAAACATAGAAAACTTTTGGGTCTTTTAGTTCAACAAATTTTATTCATTATTGATGAATAACTTCCGACTTTTCATTAGCTTATTTCTGTTCTTTTACAGAAGAATTCCTCATAGTTAAACCGTACAAGGAGAACCTGTCCCACTGCTTTTACGGGTAAAATAATGTGAACAGCAGGAGCAGTGACAGTTCACTTAGGAACACTGGCAACTTATTTGGAATGGCAGCATTTGCTAGAAGCAAATAGCTTTCTGGCACTGAAATGCCTTTAGCAAGGCAGAAATGTAAGGCTCTTTATACAGAGCTGTAGAAAAACACGAAAGACAAAAAAAAAAAAAAAAATGTGTAACCAAGTTAGGAGTCTGAAAGCACAGCACAAAGGTTTCCATACCACAGAACTGTGCTGAAAGATTTTTTTCCCAACATGAACAGTATGAGTTTACTAAGCAATCAATATATATATATATATATACCATTTGCTGTTGTGTCAGTATATTCTTTGAGGTATGTCTGCCTTTTGTTTTCCCATGTTCCTGCCAATGTTCCCTTATTTATAATTCCTTTTTTTGATGAGTAGCCAGATTTCTTSCATTTCTTGTAATTTCTTCCCCCGCTGAAAGTATGGGTGAATTATGTTGCTGGAGCAAACAGTCAACAATAATTTATAGAGAATAAACTTCTAACACATATTTCATAGGAAAATGTGGCTGTGAATGCAGGGCTCATGGAATAGGATTTATGCAGAGAAATCTACATAAATACCTCCAAACTGTACCTCTTCCATAAGCAATATGTTGTCATTCTTGGAGAAAGAAAGGATTATCTTTGTATAAAGTCACAGTCAGGAAAAAAAAGATTTAAGGTCTCTTCCCAGCTCTTACTCTAAATTCCCATTGTGATGTTGGGCAAGTCAACATTTGTGCCTCTGGGTTTTAACCAGTGACAGGCTAAATAATTTTATAATTTGTTATTGTTGGCAGGTTAAATTCACTGAGTTTTCTTTAAAGTTGTTCACATAACATAGAGATCACTGCCAGAGTCTTKTAACAGTGTATCTCATCTCCTTAAAGGACTGAAATTGAGTGAAAACTTAGTTCCTCAAGATACCATAAATATATCTGAATTCTGTACTCAGTTCCGAAGAAAAGATCTAAAATGTGACACCAGCTAGATCTCAAAGAGGAATGCCATCTGCAGAGCTTCTGCAGGCTGTATGCTTTACTTCCATAGGAAGATGTGCTGTAGGAAGAATATATGAATTGGAAAAGTTCTTGCTTTGGAGCTGTATGGAGTCTTAATTGCTCGAAAGTTGAGACACTCCTTAAAAAGCATTTAATAACACTTTTTTGCAAATGCTCATTACTCAGTCATCTTTGCTCYATTTAATTATTTTCACATTTCAGCAATAGGTTTAATTCTGTCAAATAGATCATGATTTACATCTAATTGTTGGAATATAACCTAAGACAACACATTAACAAAATGAAAGTGTATTTGAGAGAGAACGAGGTGGGCTTTTTTATGTAGGCTTTTCTATATGGGATATGAAGTAGCCAGAAATGAAGGTTTAAGGATTAAAATAATATTTACTCTACAAATTCATACAAGTATAAAGTGTATTTACTTCTGAAAATTACTTTTAGACAAGATTTGGCTCTACCTCACTGCAAGTTGTACTGTAATGAAAAAAAATACACAATAAAGTGTGGAACTGTATTATGATTGATTTTTTCATATACAATATAGTTTAACCAACCAAATTTTACATTCAGAGTTTCTCAAATGCAAAAAGTGGGCCATAAAGTAGTACCACAAAGAAGTCTATGTTTACCRGCAGTTATCACAAAAAGAATATTGAAATACCTTAATTTCCACAAGCATTTTCAAAAATTATAAATGTGTCTCTGATAACCATATATTGTAATTGTGAGTTACTGCATCTCTTTCACTATGTACTCTCAGGCAGTATGGGGTTAAAAAAAAATCTAAAAGAAAATGAGAAAGTGCAAAAAAAAAAAAAAAATCCATTGCCCTGTAGGAGTCTTTGTTCATTCCTTCTGATTATGAGACTGTTGTACATGGAGTTTTTGAGATGATCAATACTTTGAAAACTCTAGTGTGCTTTTTTATCATCTGTGCTGAGTCTCATAAAAAATGAACATTTTTTTTTTCACCAGCACCTGAAACAAATCAATAGTTAAGGTAATGAGATCTTACTGTTTGACAGATCATGTTATTACACAGGTAAAATTTGAGGGCTTTCACAGGTTGTAAGAGCTTATTCCTGGWGAATTTAGAATTGCAGGTAATAAGGTATTTGTAGTGCTTGTATGRAGGGATTCAGGGTACACACTTGTTCCAGGATGGATTGAGTTGAGATGTTCACAATAATCCGTTGTGACTTAATTCACTCTATGATAGAGTAGAGTTATCCTAAACAGGTCTGGGTTTAACATATAAACATATGTTAATAGAAACGTAATTTTATCCAAATGTAGAATTACCTAGAAACCACGACTCCACCCTTAAAAAGATGGTAATTAGGAGAAATAAGGATGATTGCTGTGGCAGAAAGACACACTGTAGGAGGGGGATATGAATGGGAAAAGTTGAACATAAAAACAGGAATTCCAGATTTAAGTCCTGTTTATAATCTTAACAATTTATTTCCTCTTCTAGAAAATGGTGGTACCAAGGCTTCTTTCTCATTCTTCAGTAATGGAACAGAGTTTTACTTGGTGCTTAGCACCGATCAGAACCCTAAAGTGCTAGGTCTAACAGACCTTACTAAAATAATAGTTGTTTTCAGCTACCCCCGACCCTCAAAAGAGATTAAGTAGTCTGCTATGTGTGTATCACTTCCAAAGGGTTACCTTCAAAAAAAGCTTGAGTATGAGATATTCGGCCTCGTGCTGACTCACACCTCCTATCTAGACGATTACTGCATCTCCTGGGGGTTAACAAGCTGCCACGTGCTCGTGTGGTGTCCCCTGCTCCTGAGGGCACCTTCCAGTAAGTCTGGTCAGGACTTAGCCTTGGAGTCACCCTCAGGCTGCAATGCAGATACTCCCCATGTGGTAAGGGACTCTGTACACATACAGAACACACTCATCCAGGTACCCACATCATGCTGCACATTTGTACAGTGTCTACAGCTGACTTCTTGCAGTTATCCTGTCACTAAAATAATCAACGGAAAAAAATAAGTTCAGACTTGGCTGAAATACTTTTGTCYTGTAATTTGGATGGCTTTGCAATTATGGAAAACTGACCTTTGGCCAATTTTGGAATTCTTCTATGTTTTTAGTAAGAGATTGTTGAGGTTTGTTTGTCTTGCTTGCTTCTTATCTTCCTTTTGTTTTATCTAACCTTTTAGCACAAGGGAAAATGGTGTAGTGACAACGCTGCCTTTGTACAAAATTGCAAATTAGTACAAAATTTGTGCGTGATCTGAAGCAAGGATCTTGACAGCGGTAGTAAAAATACTTGTATGAGAAAYTGGAGGAGACAGAGGACTTTTTATCTCAAGTATTGGTGAAAGGGAAACAAATGCAAGGAGTGGCAAAGAAAATGTTTTAAACATACCAATGAGATGTGAGTTGAATTAAAAGCACAAATACAAGCACAGASGCAGTTATTTCCTAATTCTAAATGGTACTTTAAGGCAAAGACAGGAGGGAATTAAGGTAGCAAGCTCATTCCCTTCAAAGGCATGAACAGAGATGTTATGGTCAGRTTCACGCAAAATGCATATCTTAGCAGTCTGCAGTCACTTGTGATGTTTCTAATATCTTTACAATACACAGCCTAGTTTTTCACTTAATAAGTTTGCTGGGCAGGAAAAGAAGAATCACTTTCCTTATACAAAGATGTTGCAATTTATTTTAAACGTGCGTATCCTTCTTAATCAAAATCAGTTGAATTTCTCTCCAAAAAAGCAAAACTCCTAGTCAGTCAGGACAGCGTGGGAATGTGTTTCAGCAGACTTGGGATCTACTCTAACTACTCGAAGTGCCATTGGCTTGCGAAGTGCCTTTAGGGAAATCACCTTGCAGTCATTTTCTTCAGGTATAAAATGCTTTCTGAGCTACTGCTGGAAAGTTCTATAGGAGACAAGTAACATTGGATTAACACACACTTTGATTTAATCAGAWTGACAAAAAAGTTTTGAAGATATTTTCTAAGCCAAATTGTTTTCTGCTTTAACAGATTATTCTAATACTGGCAGAGCAAAAGAACTGGTAAAGATAAGACTATCCAAGCAAAACATGTGACCACAATWTCACTATCCATTACAAGATAAGTCCCTTCATTACTTTACTATTAAAAAATGGGAAGGCTGTATGGATCACTCAATCCTTTATTTACTTTGCAAGCTTTGTATTTTGAAAATATGCAAAAAGGGTAATACCATTTTTAGTCACGTAGCAAATCCAGTGGGTTGGCTGGCTGAACACTTTCTGCTAACTGTAATATATTGTTTTGTAAAATATTAATTATGCATTAAAAATTGAGTCATTACTAATGTCTACAAAGGTGAAGAATTAGTCTGTTTAAAGAAAACATACAGAAACTAGTTTTTTGCCTCATTATTTTGTAAACYATGAAATGTATTTATAAAGGAAAAAGGCGCTGAATATTACTGATAACGTAAAGACAGAAAAGGCTTTATAAAAAACTTGAGTTAAACATAAAAAATATTCTAGTTTAGCATGTGGTAAATTTCAGTCAGATTTAGCAATTAGCAGAAGGTCACAGTGAGACTGATAATGACAGGATAGTATTGTTTACCCTTTTTAATGTTTTTTAGAGATGGACTGTATTAGTCTTCATTGATGCTTCCCATTATGTTTCACTGCTATATAATTTTTTCTTCAAATTTTCATTTCCCCTAACCATTAAAAATACGTTCGCATTTCAGTTCTGCAAAGCAATGTTTGTATGCCAGTTATTACCCCTATCAATGAGGAATTGTGTTAACTATATCTTACCCTCACATCATACTTAGTCACGTATTGCATAGAAGCACCTTATTTTGATGAAATATATGCATAAGATGAACCATCAGGGAGACTTCTTTCAATTTTCTGGCAAAAATTAGAACTCTTAAAATATCTTAAAACTCTTAAAATATAATCATATAAATTTTAGCATGTCAAAATACTGTGAAATTACACATCTCTTGTGGGAAACTGCATGGGTGGAGTGATAATSCTCTGAATGGTGCATGAAAAAAATACAAGCAAAATGCACTGTGTGCTCTAAGCCACTGAGCAGTATATCTGATAAGTGTGTGAATGTTTCAAAAAACAGCAGTCCAGACCTGAAAGTCTTCTGAATTATGCTGTATAGCTGCACAAGTGTACATCTGGTAGGACATTAATAGTGCATAAGTCAGTGATGATTCAGATCCTATTTATGTTTAGGAAGAACAACACAAATGTTGTTGAACACAAAGACTGCAATGATGTCTAATGGTACTGCAGTCCTTGTTAGAGATTTCTACTAGGAAATCCACAGCTGTTGTAGTATTTTACAGTGGAGAATCTGGTAATGAAGGATAAGTGGATGCACAAGACAACATACAGTCATTGGATTTTTGCAAGTAGTTGCACCGCATTGTCATGTAAACATGCAATTTTCCTCCCTTCTTTTAGCACCCACTACACTTTCTGTCCCTTGAATTTTCATTACATACTGAAATCCAGCTTCTTTTTAATATGCTTAAAATCATTTATGACGAATGTGTTCTAGTGCTACTCACAATGCCTGTCTTTGTGTTGTGCTGTACTAGTACAAGGTTTCAGGCAAATATTTTCAAAAAACATGTGAGTCACCGTGCTTTAGCTTACAGTGGCATGACTGCAACTGGAGCATTGAGCAAGATTATGTTTTCGTTATAGTATCCTCAGGCCTGCTTTTTATTTACAATGATCCAGTAGTCTCTATTCACCTCAGTTCCTTGCTCTCCTGCCACCTTCTATTTCTGGCAGCATTCCAACAGTTAAAAAAAAAATACATGTTTATTTAAACCCCATTTTCTAAAATATGAAGAACTTTATGAGTTCTAATTAATGAGGAACTTAATTTTGTGTTCTAGAGAGCTTTCTCACTGATCTTGCCACAAAAAAAGAAAAAATACTCTTCCCCTTACTACTGGTGTCTTTCTGACTCAGCTAGGGTTTCATATAAAAATAACATGAACCTCACAAACTTGTAAGGCAGTTATATTAGACACAGTTTTATTACCTCTTAYCTGTTATTTTTAGAAACCACAAATCAGCTTTTAACGTGAGTGGTGGAGTAGCAAAGACAGAAAAAATTGTTCATAGTTGGAATTTCTCTGAGGAGAACATATACAGAAGTATCAACACTTATAGGAGCTGGAAATAGAGTCCTAAAAGCCAACTAGTAATAAGGAAGGAGTGTAAAACATCTGTATTGATTTTCTGAACACAGTTTGTAAATTTGACATGAATAAAATGAATAAATTTTTAAACCAGTGATCAGAGAATTCTTGATTTAAAAACCTACAGAAAATCTGACTTTTCATGCAGATGATGACAGCTCATGGTTGTGTTAGGCTTGTTTGCCACTGCACATTCCCGAGAGTAGGTTTTTCGTCAGTGTCTGAGGAATCAATATCTAAGGAAGTGACTGACTGTAGACTATATGGCTGGTGCAAAACCAAAGAAGACATTTTATTTTTGAAAATTTTGAATTTTGTTTAAAATACATCACACTTTCATCCAAAGTGCCATGGTTTTACACAGTGACTTGCTGTTCCTTGTCAGACACAGTGAAGTTCAGAGGAAGATAGCACTCATGTTAAGTCATGTGGGAGGATGCACAGATAAACCTTCTCTTACATTTCATCCTGAAGATCTTTTCAGGATGCTAGCAAATTAACTCCCTGAGAAAAGAGAAAGACAAGAAAGGAAGACCATAAACATTTATACATTTCTAATGAAGGAGAAGTATAGTTCYTGGTAACGGTTCGTCACATCAAAGACAGATGATTGCTTTGCCTGGGAGGGAGTGAAAAAAAAATGTGAACAGAGTTCCAAGTTGTGAGAAGTAAGTTAAAACTGTAATTAAATTAAACTAAGGTCTTAGGGATTCTTTAGGTTGTAGAGACAGAATGATCTGCTAAACTTTCTGTCATTCTGCAGGATAAAAGATATATTCAGACAGGCAGTGTAAGAAGTCTAAATGCTCCCTGTATCTCATCAGCCAACACTACCAAGAAACATCCTCCTTTGGGAACAGGATTTCCAAGGTCAGGAAAATAGGTGAGATTCATAAAATGTGAGGACAATCTAAACCAAAATACTACTACTAAGACTGAATTCATAATTTTATTCCTCTTAGTATCACGTTCTTTGTATTTTTCATGGCTTACCCATCACAGTGCTGTCTGAGAGTTTAACTCCTATTGTCTTCTATTTCTTAGCCACATAAATATCACTTTTTCTCTAAAGGAAAATTTTTATTTCTCATAGCTTGTAGATTTAGAACTTCCTCAATTTTTGGTGCTTAATATTAAGCTCCTAAACTCATAGTTTGCTTAAATGCAAATTATCTGATCTGAAGGCTTTCTGAGCACCTACAAATCTTAGTGCCTTGGATGGGATTTATGGGTTCTTTGCTGTCCTGAAGAATTAGGTTACTGTAGGTACTTAATGATGAATTGGGGACCTAAATAAAGAAAAGGTTGTCAAGTTATCTTAAAAATATAAGTTGTACTAATCACCACGTTGTTACACTAACACCCAGGAACTTAAAAAGCATCAGACACACTCATCCTTGAGAAAATGACTCTAGAGGTACTAAAATAGTAGTTGCTGTGCAGCAGTCATTCTAGTTAGTCAAAAGCGTTTAAATATAGTACTGTAAGTTAAGATCCTGACTCAGTAAGCACCATGTCAAAAGAAAAATCCTAGCATAAGAATGTGCATGAGCTCAGTTTTCAGGGAAGATTTGGAAGCGAGCGTGTAGAAATGAAAAGCTTCCTGCTTATAGATCCACCATCACTAGTTTCCTGCACAGTGTGATTCGTCGTTGTGAACCCTTGTAAATGAGATAGCTAYGACTAAGTACTCACATTTTGAGGGAAGTTTTGAAATTTAAATGTCTTTAAGGCCCTAGCCGCTCCTCTAAAAATGTCAAGAATCTCAATTTCATGTCCATATTCATTTTAAAACAGCAAGGTCTCTTCTATGCAACAAAGAGAGCCTTTGTGTAGGACAGCATGTTCCACGAAGGAYGTAGGATGTAATCGCCGGTAAAAAGAGGAGGTACTCCTTACTCCACTTAGGCCCTTTCGTTATAGATATCTTCACTATCTTCACTGAATTTAATAGCCATATGCATGGGTGAAGGACAGTTCTCGGAAATGGTCCTTGGCCTAAACTGAAATCTTACCGACATGTGGCAGAAACTGAAAATTTTGAACTTAGGCCACTTTTTGCTTTTGCCTAACCATAGAATTTAGTGTTTCACTTTGGGAAACAGTGTTGGAAATCATACTCWTTTCTTTTCGGTTAGAAGTAAGATAGCATAAAGGAATCACTCCACATATTTCTAAAGAAACAAATATTTGATAGGCATGTAAAACAGATGTCCTAAAGAAGTATTTGTTTGTGCAAAGTATCTAGTGTGGGGATGTAGTTATGGTTACCAAATGGCTGAAGTTAATCAGGGAGCAAGTTATAYACCATTTCCTATACCTTCTGAAGGAAACATGAGGAAACACAAAAAATTTTTCACTCCTGCTTACATAAGTTCCCAAGTTTTTAAGAAGTTAAAGGTCTAATTTATTTTCTATACACCTTCAACTTTTAAATTGGGAAACTTTTATCATATAAATAGTYGTGAAACTATATTTTAAAACATATTTTGAAAATGTTACTTTTAGGAACTTAAGAGTAGCTAGAAGACCTTTTAGAGTATGTTGAGATTGTGATTAAAATTAAGTATTTAAAAAAATGATTTTTCATAATTGTGCATCAGAACTAATAGAATAATCACAAGTTTACTTTCAAACCCACTATGTCAATATTTCAAAAGTACTTTTAGCAGCTGTCAAAACTTTCATAAATTCAGACCATTATATTACAGTAGTAATATGTTCTCTGCATGCTTGGCGAGCTAAACTAAATATAATTAYACTATATAGTAGCATGATGTAAGAAGTCATACCAGAGACCAGGATTTATTTATACTTCATGCTTTTCATAGAAGGTGACTTTCAATAAGTCGACATGTTTATATTTTAAATATACCAGGCTAGACCATCAGTCTGCAGACTGCMTATAGTCCATGGCATGATTATACAAGGTCCAGTGACCTCTCTTCTATGGTCTTTTCTACCTGTTACTGGAAGTGAATAAAGGCCACTAACTTGACATATATCTTTTTTGTTTCAGTGTATAAAGTTTCTGGGCTTCCCAAACCCCTGCTGCATGCACATTATGAAGGGTTTCTGCTGTCTGACTCCAGAAARTAGCCTCCCAGGCAATCACAACATAGGAAAGAGATTCAAAGCAAGCACAGGCAAAAGATCAGAAGGAGACATACTTGATGGAGGAGAGGCATACAGAGTTGAAATGATGTGTCTGAGATCTGACAGGACATGCAAATCAGRAAAATTCTGCTCTGGTGCCCTGAGCAGAGAATATTTCTTGCTTCTCCTGGTTTTTCCCCTCAAACATTTTCCTCCAACAGATAATTTTTTTTTCTTAGAAAACATATAATGATCAGAAATTTTATGTTTTATCTGCAACAAGTGTCAACTACAAGCTAATACTGATAAAAGCTTAGCCAAGCCCTTGACATTTTCCATTCCTTTGATTTATAGGGAGCCTTTCTTTCTCCTGTCATCAAACATCAATATAGATGTCAATGTTATCAGGTATCTAATATTAATTTAATTCATTTTCCTGAAAAGTCTCACTTTGAATGCCATTGTTTCTACTGTAGAAAGAATCCGTATGATCATAGTGTTCTCTGTGACATATGTCGCTTAACTTCAGTAGATGTTGACATTATAGACAATGAAATTAAAGGTGATATTTGGAGGAGGTAGTTTGAAATTGCACAGTAGTGTTGGCTCTCCCTTTGACATCTGTGGTGGAACCAGCCATGCCTTAGAGGGTAAAAGAGATTGCTCTCAGAGTCAGTGTTAGCATTAATGCTACCTCCCTCCAGCAGAACAACCTGCATTGCTGTATAATCAGTTTATAAAGACACAGCAGCCTGTTTAATCACACCAAGTGTCAATGCTGGCATTTGACTTGATCATGTAGATCCCCAAAAGATTAGAGCTTGTTTTGTTCCATGGCAGGATTTCAGCTCACAGACAGCTCTATAAATATTCCCCCAAAGCCAGACTGTCTAAACAAATTGCTCTGTGCTTTCAGGTGGTGCAGAGTGATGTCATAGGATTTAAAATGAGATGCCAAAATAAGGAATGTGAGGGAGGGAAAAAAGTGAACAATTCAGGAAAAAATCATGGCTGCAGTTTTAAAAGCAATTCATCTTTGGTAAACTTGAGGGAGGTGGAAAGATTATCTTTTTAAAGGGAAGGTACTGAAACAGATCATGGGAATCTTGTATTAACTTAGTATCCATTCTACTTGGAGCCAAATCTAAAGTTCTTACATGTTTTTTTACAAATGCCACTCTCAAAGAAATTCAGTGAGATCTTCAATTCAGTGAGATCTTCAGCAGGGGAAAGAGTGCAGACATCACATTTTTTCCCCCTATGTGAAATAATATGGCATTGTAGGGATGGAAAAATACTTTTAGTATCTATGCATGTACAAAAATATATCTGCCTGGCTAGTACTCCTTTTTTGAACCTTTCAGAAATATGTCAGTCCTGTGACAGCATTTTAAAATTACAGGACTGCATAGCAAGTAATGAAACGTCTTAAATCTAGGAAGGTAAATTCTGTAAACACAGATTGACTTGTTTAGAAGGGAAAGGATGCATAACAAAACATTCCTTATTGTAAGTGGACATTTTACATTAGCAAAAATCCTATTTTCCTCCAAATTTTTCCATATATTCATATATTCAGTATATTTTTTCCTAGAAAGACTTTTCCTTGAAAGTATTTAATAGATCTAATATTCACATATATTTGTTTAAATGGGGATTCAAAATATGAGAATACACATGCAGATAACCATGCCTGCCAAATACACATTTATGTGTGTAATTAATATTCTCTTTAGGCAGGGATAAATATAATATGTCTATATATTGTGTGTGTGAACATCAGAGACTACTAAATTGCCTCAGTAATTGTTGCCAATTTTTCATCCGCTTAATCTTTTCTTTTTTTCAGTTTACTCTTGACTGAAGTTTCCAAAATGAAGTTATTTCAAAAGCAAGAGGCACTGCAATAAATGTAAAAATAGGAACAGACAAGAATAGAGGATTTCTGAGAATCAATTGATTTCCTAGGATGAACAATTTCTACTTATGGTAGTAGTTTATTTTTCAAAACATCTTTTTCTCTGCTGTAGCCCAGGATTGAAAGACAGGAAAGTATAAAAAATTCATAATTTTTAGGGTGAAAAGGAAGAATATCTGTACAATGTAGTTACATTAAAGCTCTATTCTGGGTCTACAAAATGATATAACTGAAGTGGGAAGAGGGAGCTTGTCTAGTGATATCCTTTCATTAAACTTTGGGTGTCAGTCTTACACATTTTATACTTTAGCACTGTTAATTTTTCTTTGCTTATTATACTTTTGTTCTGCTTTGAATTATATAATTCCTCAGTTCAACAGTGACCACATTCTTCGTGAGAAAGTTCAAAATGGGAAGAAAAAGTACATAAAAGTTTGCTTTCACTGGTYTATATAAGCAGCATATCCTTTTTAAAGCCTGCTTGGGAAGATTCTTGTATTTGGATAAATACAATAAATATTGGTATGAACATTTGCTGAGGGACCTTTTCAAATCCCAGATCTCTTTTTCTCTTTCTTTCTCCTGTACATTCCCGGTCTTTCTTTACTTGGTGAGAGTATATTGATATTTCTGTCTAGACAGGAGGTGGTTGCATGATTACTACAGGGAACACAGCTCAAACAGTTTAAGATGCTCTCATGGGTAAAAGGGGGRAAAAAACCCTTCAATCCTTTTTTATATTATTTATGGAAATTTAACACCCAGAAGGGAATAATTGCTAGCTCTATTTAAAAACACAGCAAGGTCATGGAGGATTGCTGCATCAGTCAGTCAAAAATCCTTTATGGCTCAGTCTGAGAGTCACAAGAAAGATGGAAAATATAAATAGTCCCTATGGGCCTTTTGCCTTCTGACATAGGGAAGCCTAATGGCTTYGTGATGTACCTCACAAATGAGATACCTGTTGATTTGGCTGGTTTGGGTCTACTGAGAGAGAACACCTTTGAATCTGCTATTATTTGAAATTAACATGGTAAATTGTAGCAATGGAGAAACACTCTACGTATTCATAGGCTTCTCCCTTGAAAGATCTCAGGTTCTGCGTTCTGCGTTCTATTAAGTGCAGAGGAAAAGTGTGACTGATCTTTCAATGCGTGTGAATTTGACACCAGCACGCAGTGATCTCAGAGGCGTTTATGCTGAAGTGACTATCATATGAGTTGGACTCAAACGAACATTCAAGGTGCTGCTTGTTTAGTGGTAATGAAAAGAGAATGCTTTATGCAGGAAGAACTCCCTACAGTTTCCTCCGTACAGTATCGTTCTTTTTGATCTTTACAAGTCTAAAGCAGGTTTTCCCTTCTTTRTTTGCTAGTGATAGCAGGAGCTTAGCCGTGGTCCATACTTCTCCCTTTCCACTTTTGTCTTTAAGCTCCTCAGACCAACAGAAGCGTACGTTTTCCCACATGTCAGTCTCCTGAGTTGCCAGAGAACAGCGTGATCTCGGAGGAATGCTCAGCAGCACTTTCCCTTGTGTCCTGCTCCCGACTTGTCTGCTTACAGAGTGGCAGCTAAAGTGTAGCCAAGTGTTTTTGACACTGCAGTCACATACTTTCAGGGCAGATGAAGTAGAGAAGATATATTCTGCTTGTCCTGTAATTGCAATCAGTTATACTCTCATCCTGAAATGTCGAATAGCTACTGTTGCTGCATTGAGCCAGCTTTGGATAAAGTGTGCAAGACCACAGATTTTCCATGTTTCTATATTTCCATGTTTCATTTGTAGCAGCTCAAATTTAATTTTTTATTGCTACCCTTGAATTAAAATTCTGATGATGACATCTTTAAAAAAGGACCCAGAAATAAAATCAGACTTCTTTACTTCAATATTAAGAGATGGTAGAGCAAGATTATTACACAATTATTTTATAAGCTTAGAGAAAAAAGTTAAGTGATAGAAAATCAGCCAGCTTGGATTTGCTAGGAACAAATTATGTCAAACCAATTTAATTTCCTTCTTTGACAGKATAACTGGCCTAGTCAGTGAGAAAGAAACTGTAAATGTGCTGCATATTGACTTAAATAAAGATTTTGACATTTTTATGTGACATTCTTATAAGCAAAAAGTGTAGTCCACATGAAATTACCGTTAGATGTACAAATGATTAAAAAACTTCACTTCAGCAGAAGCGACCAGTGATTTTCTATTAAATAAAGAAGCAGATTCTCATGCAGTTCTGCAGAGGTCTGTCTTAGATAGGTTTCTATTCTATATTTCCAATAATATGCTGTGTGATAGAGAAATGGAGCATCTAGAAAATGCATAGATGGCATAACTATGGGGGGAGGGTTACAAGCTCTTTAAGGACCAAGAGGAATTTAGAAAAGTCTTCATAATTTGAAAAAAAAAAAAAAAGACCTAAACCAGTGACAAAATCCAGTAAAGAGAAATGTTATCTTTGAGAAGGAGAAAACAAAGGCATAAATACCAAAATATGGCACAACTAGATAGGAAGAAATAATACAGAGAAAGATCTATGCTATCTAGTGGAAGACAAGAAAAATGTGAATCACATAAATACTGGAGAACGACATGAACCACAAAYGTGGAGAAATGACATCTTTCTTCAGGATAGCCATGTGTAACACTTGGAAGGTAATTATTCTGCTCTACTTAGCACTGATGAGACCTCAGATGACTACATTTTAAGAAAATGTAAATGTAGGCAAACCCAGGGGAGAGAAGCAAAACAAGAGTTTTAGGACTCTTGATATTTATGGAAAGGATGACAAAATTAAGTTTACAAATGACATGACAGAGCACAATATGTGGTCTTCCAATATAGAAGACAATATGCTAAAGAAGACAGTAACTAAATGTTCTCCATGCTTCCCTTGCACTCCAGGGTGATAAAATACTGGCTTAATTTGTGGTAAATTCGTAGTAAGGGAGATTTAKGAATATTTTGTAAAGATTCCAAAGCAAAAAGATATTCATTTAGACTCTGTAAGGGTTTCTTAGGCTATCTCAAAAATAATTTGATATACACTAGGCTTTTTTGCTCATTCTGGCATTTCTATGATTGTTAAAAACATGGCTTCTCTCTTTTTTGCAAACCACATTTTTCAGGGAGTTAAGTAACTCCCTTTGCCATATTCATTATATTTCATCATTTCTTACAAACAAGAATTGGCTAGATATAAAGTGTATAGAATTTTGACTTTATACAAAATGCTGTTTCTAAAATTCTTTTGGATACTAGGGCGAAAGGCAAAATATCAGCAAAATATRACAAAACAAAAACAAAATCAAAAGGGCAAATTTCTGTGAGATATCATTTATTTACACTGCTTTGAGTTTTAGAAAAGTGGGCATAGTTTACTYACGTTGCTCTGGTTTACAGAAAAGTGGTTGTTTTTCCTTGCATATCTGTTGCTGACTCTTTTGGGATGACACCAGATGATGCTGGACTATGTCTTTCCCTCATTTCATATTATTTTACACAGTAGGGCTTCTACAGCAGGGACTGTACACTGCAACTTGGCATATGAGTTTATAGCTTTGATGCCACCTACCAAGCACATGCACACCAATTACCTAAAAGCACTTTGAAACCTGCAGGCTTTTGTATAATTTATGGCTATTGAGTATATTGATGAGTAATCATGACTTGACACTATATTCTTTCCCTACAAAAAGAAGAAATAGTGGTGTTGGGCATAGTACACATGCAAGCATAAACTCACATTGATTTTCAGTGGAACTTTGCCATCTTACACCAATGARCCTTCCAGACTCTGCGCTGAATGGCAGATTGCTGGAAGCAGTGAGAGCATGCAGAGAAAGGACTGCTGCAACCTTGCCTTGGTCCTTTTTACTTTTTCTCTGGTGATCCACTACTAACTCCAGTTTCTATTGGTTTTCCCTGTTCATGATGTGCTGAGGCTATTCTTCAGCATAACAAAATGTCCCCCAAAAGAGCAGAAAAACAAATGCAGAGGAAAAATAAATGATTACATAGGACAACAAGAGAAAAAGGGGAGCTGGGGGTCAAAATACTGAAGCAGGGAACTAGAAGGGGAGACTTGGTGATCTTGTCAGTGTGTATAAATACTTGAAGGGAGGGTATAACGAGGATGGGGCTAGACTCTTACTGATGCACAGCAATAGGATGAGGACAGCATAAACTAAAATGCAGGAAGGTCTGTTTGAACGTGAGGAAAAACTTTRCTATGAGGGTGGCTGAGCACTGGAACAGCTTACTCAGAGAGATTGTGGAGTCTCCTGCCTTGGAGATATTCCAAAGCCGTCTGGACACAGTCCTGGGCAACGTGCTCCAGATGACCCTGCTTGAGCAGAGGGGGTTGGACTAGACAATCTCTGAAGGTGCCTTCCAAGCTCAACCATTCTGTGATTCTGTGACTGAACAGGTCATCCCCTGTAACTCCCTGCATTTTTCAAGGATGTCCAATGAGCACCTACTATATAGGCAGGATAAAGGACAGGAAACAGGCCTTGTAGTCACTATGATTCTTCGTGTCAAGTTTCTCCCTCCTGCTGCTGTGAAACACCAGAAAGGCCTGGGCCTTGTTGATTTGTGAGAAGATTCCACAGCCTATTAGGGAAAAGAAGACCAAGAGGAAATAAAGTTTGTGTAGGAGAAACTGCCTATCTATGTAGAAGAATAGAGGGGGAAGMATTGGTGTGTAGGTCAGGGGTAAAAGGAGTAGAAGAGGTACTCCTCTCTGCCCCATCAACTTGAAGTCCTTAAAGCAGGTGGTATAAAGTGCAGTAGTGGGAAGTRTGGGCACGGCAAGAGCCGTCTTTCCAGGTTTTGGGCTCATGCCCATACTGAGGTCAGCCATGCTCCCATGTGGCTCCTGTCATGAGTGCTAGTGAAGGGCAGTGCCTTTGGAGAGGGTARCTCCAGGGCAGCGGTGATGTCTGGGGAAGCTGTTGTGGGTTTGATTTATTCCTCCTTCTGCTTCTTCCTCTCTTTTGTCCAGTGCAGGGTAGGAAAAGTACAGGAAGAAATCCCCAAGAGTAGGATCTACAGTCAGCATGACCCTCTCCCCAGGCAGCAGTTCTGCTCTACCTTACTGTTGGAGACAAGATGCAGCAATATAGAGCCTACAGAGAGCCTGGCCCTRCTTGGCATGGCCTGCTGTTTATCTTCTCTTTCGTCTAGAGTTATAGTRCACAGTGACACCTGTAGAGATATGTGTCTCTGTATTTTTTATGATTTATTTTAGAATAATGATCAAGTTTGCACAACAYGTGAAGTATGTGATGTATTATAGATCCATTAACCCTTGGAGAAATCCTGTTCTTACAATACTGCCAATAGCAGTTCTTCCCACTCAAGGCTTTGC
This sequence comes from Rhea americana, assembly GCF_003343005.1. NCBI lineage: Eukaryota > Metazoa > Chordata > Aves > Rheiformes > Rheidae > Rhea > Rhea americana. Next base: position 1,619,186 of record NW_028186745.1, read on the forward strand.
TTATGTAATGTTTAAAAATGCAACAGGCTCCAGGTCCTGTGAATCAACAGAAGTATCAACTGCTCATCTGGCTGATTCTTTAGATTCTTCAGAACTAAACAATCTTAATGGTCCCAGTAGAGTAGAAATCTCAGAATGATTAAAAAAATTGCACATATATAAAGATATTACCCATTCAGTCTGTGAACTGARATGAAGGTAAGGAACTTGTGTAAATGATACTTCCTCAATGACATCATTAAGTGCTCAAACACATAATTGCAGTGACTGGCAAGAGAATTAATTTTTTTCATGATATTCTTCCACAGATTTTTAGAGCAACAAGATTGTAATGAATGAAGGAACAGAAAATTACTAAACAAAATGTTCTTGTGTGTTCCAAGATTTCTTAGAGCCTTAGAGAAATTTTTCTTCTACTAGTGATTATGAAAAGTCCCTGGTATTGAAAGGCACAAACATCAAAGTTATCATTTCACAGAGCTCCTCACTGTTGCAAAAATAGAACGAGATACAAAAAGTTTTGATGCATTTTTCTGGAAGTAAAAACCATTTTCTCTTCCATGGAATAGCCTTTTATGTGAGAACTGAATCTTGTCTCTTGATGCTGATCGGTGAAGCTGCTGCAAACATCCAAATTTTTTTTTTAAGTTAGCTGGCTTTCTCTCTGGAAGGACTTATATAGTATCATTCTATCCAATGGGATAGARCTGAAAGGCTGTTAGGGGAAGATGTGATAAAAAGATCCAGTTTGTTGTCTGAGTAAGGAATTTGTCCAAATAAGGACATGATTATCTGAATGGAACCTAGATTTCATCCAAGCACATGCTAAAAATAGTTCTTATGTGAATAAGGATTTCACACRCATTGCTTTGGTATGTCTGGGTAACATAGTGGAGGTGCTGGAATATACATTTTCTTATTCAAATCCCTATGTTTCATATTTTGATATCTGGATTTCAGTAGCTGTTAACTTAAATTGTAGCACAATTATTTTCCAGAGGACAACTGAATTCTCTTCAACACTTCTATTGTAAAATATTCACTACCCTTTTATGGAAAATAACATTTGAGAAAATCCTTTTTAAGATTTCATTCCATTCCTAGAACTTACCTACATCCCTTCCTCCATATTCTGCTAAGACTTCAAATACAACCATCTGCATTTCACATTTTAAAAGAGAACATTGTGCAAATATTAGTCAGTAGAGTACTCCAMCCCTCCCCTGCTTTTGATCTTGGCTCACTCAACCTGATTGCTTATATTCTACACAGAATCCTAATGAAATAGGGCTCCCTTTTGGACAACAGATGTTATGTATTGAGTTTTTGATGTTAAGTATAGATACAATACTGATGCTACACTTATATTGAAGCTCCTAGTAGTAATTCCCAGTTCTTGAATCTGAAGGTATGTTCTGGCCATGTCCTTGTTCTCTGCTAGGACAAGACACAGATTTGRAGCCCCTTGCCTTCTACAAATCCTATTTTATACACAGAGGAAAAGAGGTCATATGGTCAAGATAAGAGTCATAAAATGTCCCAGGCAGGTGCTGGTCTGGACAATTAAAGAACCAAGTTGCTAAGTGGTAGAAGCACTGCTGTGCATATCAAAAGGTAAGCCTAGACCTAGGTTAGGTAAATAAACTATTTTTTCTTACTTTTTTAAAATGTTAATCTTGGGGCATAAAGCTTAGCAACCTTTTATCTTAGTTAGCTGAGTTTTTTATGTAAGAATACATAAGAAAATATATGACTTGTTGAATGAGGAATTGCAACACTAGCATTAGAAAAGATATCCCGAAATAATGGACCAAACTGAACATTCATTCGGTATACCTTAGAGATTAGTCATAAGTTTGAATAAAAGTCCTCTGACTTTCAAAAGAAGTCAGATTTTTTTCATAGTACAAAGAGTCTGAAGATAYAGTTGCTCCATCAAAGAGTCATTGGTTGACACTTTTCCTAGAAGACAAGAAGAAAAAAAGATCCATTACTGCTAATACTTGGTGGTTTCTTGTAGCCCCTCTGGAAATAGTTTTATTCTACCTGGAGAAGGTGGCTAACCTTGGTTGTTCAAGCATACTAGCAGAATTGTCCTTTGTTTACTTCATGAAGAGGAAACTGAGTTAAGGAGAAGTTTGCACTCTTGCTCTGACAGTTTTCTAATGTAATGAGAGAAGTTAAACTGTGCAGAAATAATGAGGATAGCACTTTGGACTTACTGGAAAGATAACAATGATAGTGAGAGTGGATTTTTCCTTCCTTTGAAAGCCTCTGTTCCACTGATGCAGGTTTTCTCAGTGTTACTGACTCATCTGCTGAACAAAGGGTCTGTAACAAGAGACTTTTTTAGATTCATTTGAAAGTCTGGAGTCCTAAAAGGGAAGTGACAAACAGTACCAATGAAAGCAGGCTGCAGCAGCACACCAGAATATTCGCAGTTCGTCTTGAGGCCTTAATCTGCCTTTTGACTGGTAAAGAGTGCCCTTTTTTTCCCCCGCTTATATTTTTTCCAGTCATGAAGGAGTAGAAACATGCCTCTGTGGCTTCTTCTGAGCAAACTGGAGTGAAGAGAACTAGAGTGCTGAAATTAAGAGAGCATGGGAGAGACCAGGGATCCTTTGGACRGACTGTAAGATCAGTACACAGGAGATGAGAGGAAGTGATGCAGGTGCTGCAGAGCTATGATGTATCACAGATCCTAGGCAGATGTTTGCAGCATTTGCTCCACTGTCAGATTCCTCTGTTGTTTCTGTTGTTCCTCATCATTTTACTCTGTTTCCTGGGTTACATGTTTTTTCTTGCCTGCCTTACAGCTGTTKATATCTGTTTGGGCAACAATATCTATACTTCTCCCTTCTTTGCTCCCTCTTCCTCCTTTAAAGGAGGAAGACCCTTGTTTTCCTATGTATCATTTCAAAATGTCAGCCRCTGATCAGCATCCTCCTTGGACAAKCTTCCTTTTCCTGCAATTCAAAATGTGAGACCCAAGGACGGGTTTTCAAAAGAGGTAAGGAACAAGAACCCACTGAAAGAATAACATTGCTTCTGAAAAAATCTCTCAAACGATCTCTACTGGGTATTAACATGCTATATGCCCTTAGCAGTAGATTGTTATTTTCCTATAAAATCCTATGTTAGGATAATAAGATAATATTTTTTTTATCATAAGATGTCTGTTAGAAGTTTCTAAAATATCTTCCAAAAAGCATCAGTCAAAACTCAGAAATCTCCAGTTGGAAGATCTAGATGTTAAAATTTCTTTTTAAATCATGTAAAACAGAACAGAGCRCTACTTTCTTCTAAAAATTCAGCAATATACATTCAGTTTCTATGTGTATAGAAAAATTTAGTGACAWGAACAAAATGCAGTTTTGAACTTCCAAGGTATTAATGTTCAGAATGAAGTAAGCATCACACTGTACACAGCACGAACTAKTAGCTGTGAACACCAGCAAAGGAGAAAAGTAAAGAGAAAAATTGAATTTCCTTTCTCTTAACAAATAAATAGGCTTAGTTCTTATATTTTGCTTGATTCTTAAAAGTGTTGAAGCAATAAACTGTTAATTTAATAAAGTCATTAATGCAATGCAGAAAACGGGCAACATTAGAATACCCGTTCTTTCTCTTTGCTCTCATAGCATTCATTCACTGCTGTTGTAAAAGAGGCAGCACAACCTTGAAAATGGATTTGCAGCACTCAAACCTGATACAACTGGTTTGCACACTCGATTTTTACAGTGAATTTCTCTGTAAAAATGGCAGTTGAATGTCATTCTATAGAGAGAAAAGGCATAAGAGACCTTTCCTATTAATTTGTCATTTAGTGTTAAGGTATATTGCAGTCATGACAAATGTAATCATATTGCATTGTCCTCTGCAGAAGAACTCTTTTGATCAAATCTGAAATACATGTCAGTACTGCAGATTCAAGAAAGACTGCTAAAAATTTAACTCATGCAACACTTGCAGTGCTGAATGTGATGCATATCAATACCATCTCTGTACCTGGTTTTCTATGGATTCCTGCTAARAGAACAGGGATCAAAAGATGAAGTGAACTTTGGGATAACAATGCTAAAATGTGATGGAAGAATGGTTATTTTCATCCTGTTTTGCTTGCCTCAGTCACTGAGGAAGACTAGGTCTGTGTTATTTTCTGCTGGCAGTCTTTGTCATGAAAATAGAGCATCAGGATATTCATTTCCATCAGAAGAGAGAGGCAGGCAGAGGCARTAATTGAGTACCTCAGACCATTTCCAGAACTTTTAATGGAACATCACTGACATTATTAATAAAAATGGCAGAAGCATAGGTTACAAAATAACCTATGTTACTTTTAGAAATGTATATGTTAAAAATGGTCATAGCTGAAATTGTATGTGAGTGGCACATGTTAAGATTTTTGCAAGTGCCAAAATGATTTAGAAATACAGATTCGGTGATTTGCAATAAYGCTTTAGCTCCAAAGGCAAATAAATACTTTTAAATATTTGACTCATAGCCTTATTGCATGCAAGGGAATAATTACTTTTCAATTATGCAGACTTCCTCCCCTAACAATGTAGGAGGTGTTCACATCTGACAGTGCAAATCACTGAATTCCCAGACTGAATCACACAGAGCAAAGGGCTTGTGGCACTGTGTTAGTGGTGTTGCTCTTTGTTGTACGTGCTGTGGCCATTTTGATATATTCTTTATCTAATGAGAACACTAATAAAGTTTGAACACAAGAAATGGTGGCACAGAGTGAGCTGGTCACTTTTGCAGCTGCAAGGATGAACACAGTGCACAAACAGCACTGCATTTTTTGCTATAAGAAAGTCATGTGGTTTATTGATGTGTGCAAAGTCAGGAGCACTTCCAAAAAAGCAAACATAGCAACACACGTACAGTTCTGTTTTTCAAACTGAATGTTAACAGCAGCAGCTTATCTGATAAATGTGCCACTTGGTAATTTAAGTTTAATCTGATAAACTTGCCACTTGGGACTGAAATGGGCTTTTTCTTGCTTGCTCCTTATTTAGCAGTCCTTTCATAGTGTCCTTGTGTTTATGTATCATGATGCCACATACAGAACTCTACAAAACCAGCCACTGGACTACTTGTGGGAAAATTCACACGCATGTTTTGTATCATGYATCTCAGAATCCCTGTAGGTCCATTCTTGGCTTTTTCCCCACCTTTTTCTTCCTATTTTCCCAAGCAGTTAATGTGATAAACACAATGCAGTTGTCCTTTCAGTGATCACCATGCAGGTCTCAGTGAATAGTTCGCTTCTGCTTTCTTATTACTAGGAATTCCTTCAAAGTCCACTCCTTTTTCCCTTGATAGTCCTTTGAGATAAAGCAGTAGGTGTCCCATGTCAAGCAACAAGCTGTGAGTAAATGGACTGAAACTCAAGAATTCATATTTCCAGTCCACTCACCTAATAATTAGGAATGGTAGTAGTAAAATGCTATATGTTCATATAAAGAAATGTATCCTGAACTCAAAGAGTACTTAATGTCAGGATAAAAGATCTAATGACACTTGAGGCAACAAGTTTTTCTTGGCTATTACTTTAGCACTACAAACCATTTAAGCAAATTAATCCTCTCACTGTGAATATCCTGCTTTAAGTTTTATTCTATTTTTAATCATGTGCAAATGTAAAGGGTTTTGCTGGACTTAGRCCTTAACATAGGAGTCTATTAATATGAGGTGTTGGAGAAAATCAGTGATTCCTGAAATCATAATTGSTTGTAGTAGAGAAAGAAATAAACTAACTAGAGTCAGGACCCTGAGACTTTAAGTGAACACTTCTCAATTCCCTGATGCTGGAGGAAGAAGAAATCTTTCAAAGATCTGTCAAATAATTACAAGCTAGTCCACCATTTGGAAGCTGTAGATCTAAACCAGGAAATCCTACTGTGCATTCTGTAACCTATATCTTACTGTTCAAAGTCAGCTTTGATTTCATAATGCTGGCAGGGTCTGCTGGCACGGTAATTGAAACTTTTGTATTTTAAAAGACTTTCAAGTAATATTCCTAGGATTTCTAGGGGAAAGCACTTCTTACAAAGATGTATTTTTTCTCTTAGAGATTATATACATTTTTTGCCAAATATTTCAGTTGAATTGGGTGCAATTATAAACAGAGAAAAGTTAACTACGGCTTAGAAGAATTTAAAAGCATCTAAGTCTTTGCTTCTCCCCCTTTTGCTCGGCTCTCCTCCTTCTCAGCTCTTCTAAACACTTCATAGTTACATGAAGAAAGARCGTATTTGTTCTGTTTGGTCTATTAGCAAGATAAGTTCCATAAGCAGGGTAAAAAGTGAACTTTTGCCACCAGTTGGAACACTTCACTCCTATTCAAATAAGAAACCACTCTATGTGCTTTTTGGCAGCCCCACTCCCCCTACTCCCTTAATTCCTTGGACAAAACCAAAGGAAAATCAAATTCCTTCTCTAGTTCTCTGAAACTGTTTGTTGGAACATTTTATTTTTGAAACTAACACTCATTCCCCTTTATACCCACACCATGCCAGTTTCCAGCACAGCTCTCTCCACATCATGGCAGTGCCTTCCTGCTCTCTCTTATYTTCCTTTTTTAACAGTTGAGCCTGTGGAAAGTACACTGCTAATTTAATCACCGCTTYGCAACATTATGTATACAGCTAATTAAAATGAAGTAGCCAAAATAAATAATTCGGCTAACTCTTGTGTCTGAGCAAAAGTCAGATATATGGGGAAGAATAAAGAGTGATCAGTAGGAGCTGCTTATAGATTAGATGAGGTTACAACTTCTAGTACTGGAGTGTAGATGTGATGCATAGACAATTGCCATCTTTCAAGATTAACATGCCTTGAGACTCAGCTACCAAGGCTTTCTATCCCCTTATGACAGGTGTCAGAGATGTATTAATAGCTCCTTTCTCGCTTTCTTATTCCTGCTTTAAGATAAGATACTACTTCACTACATTTTGGTTTGGGTTGTTGGTCAGATTTTTTTTTTTCTCCACTCTGCACATAGGGCTTTAAACTAGGGTAGGAGGGGGGAGGGGGGTGTCATACAGATAGGGAAAACAACAAAACACAAGTTGGGTTGGGGGGGCCTCCAACAGGTGCATGCAGCTGGGGATGTGCATTCGGGACATGGCTATGGGGGACCCCCGTACAGCCTTCCTGGGAAGCCTGCAGGCATGACCACCTCTTTGAAATGCCTGTACACCGATGTATGCAGCATGGGGAACAAACAGGAGGAGTTGGAGACCTGTGTGCAGTCGCAGGGCCATGACCTCATTGCAATCACAGAGACATGGTGGGATAGCTCCCATGACTGGAATGCTGCCATGGATGGCTCTGTGCTTTTTAGGAGAGACAGGCCAGGTGGTGGAGTTGCTCTTTATGTGAGAGAGCAACTGGAATGCATCGAGCTCTGCCTTGGGGAGGAGAAGGAGGAGGCAGTCAAGAGCTTATGGGTAAAGATCAAAGGGCAGGCCAACATGGGGGACACTGCTGTGGGTGTGTGCTGTAGGCCACCTGACCAGGAAGAGAAAGTTGATGAGGCCTTCTATAAACAGCTGGAGGTAGCCTCAYGCTCACAGGCCCTGGTTCTCATGGGGGACTTCAGCCACTCTGACATCTGCTGGAGGGACTACACAGCAGGGCACAAACAGTCCAGAAGGCTCCTGCAATGCATTGATGATAACTTCTTGTCACAGATGGTGGAGAAGCGTATGAGGAAGGGTRTCCTGCTGGACCTTGTCCTTACCAACAGAGAGGGACTGGTTAGAGATGTGAAGGTTGTGGGCAGCCTTGGCTRCAGGGACCATGAGATAGTGACGTTCAGGATCCGGCAAGAAAGAAGTAAGGCAACAAGCAGGATTGCAACCCTGGACTTCAGGAGAGCCGACTTCGGGCTCTTCAGAGACCTAGTTGGAAGAATCCCATGGGTTAAGACCCTAGAGGGAAGGGGGATCCAGGAGAGCGGGCTAGTATTCAAACATCACTTCCTTCAAGCTCAAGAGCAGTGCATCCCTATGAGTAAGAAGTGCAGCAAAAGGGGYAGGAGACCTGCAAGGGTGAGCAAGGAACTCTTGGCCAAATTCAGACAGAAGAAGAAAGTACACAGAATGTGGAAGAGGGGACAGGCTACTTGGGAGAATTACAGGAATGCAGCCAGAGTATGTGGAGATGCGGCGAGGAAGGCTAAGGCTCAGTTAGAATTGAGTCTGGCAAGGGATGTCAAGGACAACAGGAAGGGCTTCTTCAAATACATCAGCAGCAAGAAGAGGACTAGGGAAAATGTGGGCCTGCCACTGAATGGGGCGGGGGCCCTGGTGACAAGGGATACAGAGAAGGCAGAATTACTGAATGCCTTCTCTGCTTCAGTCTTCACTGCTAAGGGCAGCCCTGAGGAATCCCGGAGCCTGGATGACAGGGAGAAAGTCTGGAGAAGGGAAGATTTCCTTTGGTTAAGGAGGAAAGGATTAGAGACCTTCCGAGCAGGCTAGACATCCACAAATCCATGGGCCCACATGGGATGCACCCACAGGTACTGAGGGAGCTGGCGGATGTTATTGCMAGGCCACTCTCCATCATCTTTGAAAGGTCCTGGAGAACTGGAGAGGTGCCTGAGGACTGGAAGAAAGCCAATGTCACTCCAGTCTTCAAGAAGGGCAAGAAGGGGCACCCAGGCAACTACAGGCCAGTCAGCCTCACCCCCATCCCTGCAAAGGTGATGGAACAGCTCCTTCTGGATGTCATCTCCAGACATATGGAGGAGARGAAGGTGATCAGGAGGAGCCAACATGGATTCACCAAGGGGAAATCCTGCTTGACCAATCTGATAGCCTTCTATAATGGAATGACTGGCTGGGTAGAWGRKGGGAGAGCAGTGGACATTGTGTCCCTGGACTTCAGCAAGGCTTTTGACACTGTCTCCCATAACATCCTCCTAGGCAAGCTCAGGAAGYGTGGGTTAGAYGAGTGGACAGTGAGGTGGATTGAGAACTGGCTGAAAGGCAGAGCTCAGAGGGTCGTCATCAGTGGCGTGGAGTCCAGTTGGAGGCCTGTGGCTAGTGGTGTCCCCCAAGGCTCAGTACTGGGTCCCATCCTGTTCAACTTTTTCATCAATGACCTGGAAGAAGAGACAGAGTGCCTCCTCAGCAAGATTGCTGATAATACCAAGCTGGGAGGAGTGGCTCATACACCTGAGGGCTGTGCTGCCATTCAGAGAGACCTGGACAGGCTGGAGAGCTGGGCGGAGAGGAACCTYYTGAGGTTCAACAAGGGCAAGTACAGAGTCCTGCACCTAGGGAGGAACAACCCTAGGCACCAGTACATGCTGGGGGCTGACCTTCTGGAGAGCAGCTCTGTAGAGAAGGACCTGGGAGTGCTGGTGGATGACAAGTTGACCATGATCCAGCAATATGCCCTTGTGGCCAAGAAGGCCAATGGTCTCCTRGGRTGCACTGGGAAGACTGTTTACAGCAGGTCAGGGGAGGTGATACTGCCCCTCTATTCAGCCCTGGGGAGGCCTCATCTCGAGTATTTCATCCTGTTCTGGGCTCCCCAGGACAAGAGAGACATGGAGCTACTGGGGAGAGTCCAGTGTAGGGCTACAAGGATGATCAGAGGGCTGGAGCACCTGCCCTACGAGGAACGGCGGCAAGAGCTGGGCCTCTTCAGCCTGGGGAAGAGAAGACTGAGGGGGGATCTTATCAATGYGTACAAGTACCTGAAGGGAGGGTGTCAAGGGCACGAGGACAAACTCTTTTTAGTTGTCCCGTGTGACAGGACAAGAGGCAATGGGCAGAAATTGAAGCMCAGGAAGTTCCGCCTGAGCATGAGGGGGAATTTCTTCCCTGTGAGAGTGACAGAGCACTGGAAGAGGTTGCCCAGAGAGGTTGTGGAGTCTCCTTCTCTGGAGATCTTCAAGGCCCGGCTGGATGCAACCCTGTCTACCATGCTCTAAGTGACCCTGCTGAGCAGGGAGGTTGGACTAGATGATCTCCGGATGCCCCTTCTAACCTTACTGATTCTATGATTCTATGATATGGTTAGGAAGTCCACAGGACCAACAAATGCTTTTGTTATGGTGACTAGCTACAGAGTAAAGAAAGTCATCATGCTTCTGAGGCTGGGTAACATGAACATCAAGCAGATATTCAGGGTACACAGTTAACAAAGAGAAGTTTCACAAGGCAGAATTGTTAATGGAGAACAAATCCATTTGGTTGTTTAGTTACATTGCAAATCTGTACAGATCCAAAGTATGTGGAGAATCATATTTGCAGGTGTATTTCAAAGTCAAATCCTCAGCTACGACAGATCGGTGGGATATTGGGGAAAGTAGTATGTGTTTAATTAGCAGGGGCATAACATTTACATCCATTGGGATAGATGACAAGTAAGATATGCATACATAATCTTCAGAAGCTTTTCCTTCAGCAAATGGCAGATGCAAGGGATATACAAATGCAAAAGTACTTTGTTCTTTACTCCTGTTTTCTGTGAAAACAACTGTACGCACAGTCAGCAGCATTCTTGCTTACCTTTGGCAGTCTCTGAAAGACGTGTAATACCAGGACGGTTTGAGTCTGATTGTAGATGAATGTACTGGTTGGCAATGGAGAAAATGTTGGTGTGCCTACTGACACAAATAGACCAGAAACTAAGTTCCACAAGTTGCAGGTATCCAGGTGAGAGTTTTTGGAGTGACAACAATAATAATAGACCCCTTTTCTGTTTGAGGCTGATGTGCAGCTGCTACAGCTCAATGCTAGATCCGCCAGCAGGTGGGTGGCAGCAGATAAACTACAGCTGTGTTTGCTGTGGCTTTCATTTTATTTTGAATTATTTATAAATAGCACCAGCAGCAATTTAGGCATTACCAAATGATATGCCCTGTAAATGATTAGTTAATTTTTTTTCTTGTGAACACATTCTAACTGAGCAGGAAGTAGCTAGATGGAAGATAATGTGAGACAGGTGCAGAGTACAATTCTTTTCCAGACCTGTAACTCCTGTCGTCACTTCAGCAATTCAGTTTTCAGTAAGCTTTTAAAAAAGGAAACTAAGCTAGTGCTTTAATTTAAACAATGTTCTACAAAGCACACGGTCGCACAAAATATTCCTCAAGCAGCACCATCTGGGTATATCACAATCTTGACACAAAAGTAATCTAAAAATTTAGTAAGATGGAGGAAGATTTATTGTTCTGGCTAAATGTTAACTTCACCTGGGAGATACCAGTCTTCTGTTACACTGCCCCCGAATAATGGTAATTTCTAATACCATATCAATTTCCTATTTGGTGTTGCACTCAATCTTGTACCATCAAAGCACCATTTGTGCTTTTGATGTTCTGTTACTGTACTTGGAGTACCCACAACCATGACACACTCAGCCTGGAGTTGACCATTTTACCTAGTCAGTCAGTCAGTCAATTGTCCCCCTATTTGTTCCTCCAGTTGACTCTTCCTTCTAGCTTTCAGTACCTAAATAGATACACTTTTTGATTTCTTTCTATTTCACTTCCTATGCTTATAAGAGACTCCCTGTAAACATGCTCAAAGGTCTGCTTTACAGTACATGCCTCCAAAAATTCTAATTTCTGAGCACATATACAAA
>NW_028186745.1:1630883-1654110 GCF_003343005.1 Rhea americana
TCCTGTCATACTGCCCAACTGTTCTTACCTTGTCCTCCCCTGCTTGTCAGGGAGCATCTGTTGTCCCTTCTAGATTATAAGCAGTTTGGCTGAATGCGGTAGGACTTCTTTTAAATGATTGCCCATCAATGCCAAGTGTCCTAAATGCTGGGCTGGGAGAAAAGACCTTTCCGTCCCAGTGATAGGCCAAATCTGTTGCAGTATCTTGTTAAGAGTAATGCCTAAAATGTGAATGAAGGTTGAGGATCTAAACTTGTAACCTTTCTGTGCCCTGTGCTCTCTGTTCTTCAACACAGGGATAAAAGGGAGCTGTACAGATTGACTCTGAGAAATGCTTGTAGCAAGAAAATGTCAAGAACAGATCTTCTCTTACTGAACTAGAACTTTCTTTTTAGCTTATAGACTCACATATCAACAGTGAAGCCATTTCTCGTCCAACAGAGCAGAGATATTTTGTCCTTAAAAGGCAGCATGGTGCCCCAGGAATGGAGGCCTCTGACACAGAAAAAAGGGTCATTCCTTGTGTTTCAGTTGTGTGCATATTCTAATCCTGCCTGTGCATCAGTTCTGTACCAAAGGGCAGTGGGAGCTTGAAGCAGGGCAASGATGGTATAGACCCTTTGCATTTGAGTGCAAGGGTTCTCTCTCTTGCATTTGTCTATTCAATAAGGAAAGGCAACTTCCTTTCCTTCTCATTTTTCCTCTTTAACCTCATTTTGCGGCCTATGAAGAGAAGCCACAGTGTACATCAGCATGTTCAGAAAATCATGACTATGCTGCTATTACTCTCTAGTAGACTTTCTGGGATCTCTGCGTTAACCCCTTTACTGTCTCCTATTTGCTGTCTTGCTGCAAGTGATGTTTTGCCTCTCATTTCAACTCCAGCTGGATAAGCTATAAAAGCAGCATGTCACATTTTCATATCACCAAAGGCCAGGAGTCACCGGCCACAACCCCCTCACTGAAAAAAACATCTCATTCAGATCCAGACTTGGCTGGGGAAAAGATGCAATCTGTTTGCAGTTTATCATCCCTTTTCAGAGGGCTCAGAGAAAGAACCAAAAGGGATGTGAGGAGCGCAAAAGGAAGATAGACTAAGTGTAACATGAAGACATCTTGGAAACCCCAAAATATACCTCATAATTAAAACGAAAAAAATGTTCCCTCCACACTGTCACAGACAAAACAATCTCAAGACCAGGAATTTTAGTTGGTTGCCAGTCAACACAAAACTCTTGATCACTGATGTGGGTATTGAGATGAAAGAGAGTACAAATTACACAAATACATTCATTCAGTAAACCCCTATCCTTATCCCTCCCCACACTCACTCTCCCTTTTTTTCCACCATGGCTTTCATCAGGTGGTGTGGGAGGCTGGAGTCATGCGTTAGACTCTTTCTTTCTGCTCTTTGTTGCTCATTGATCTGCCTGTCACACTTTGCTTTTTAGCAGCTTTTCTGCCATGCTGTTTCTTGGTGCTCCTGCCCCATTGTGGGCTATGGGTCCATGGGGCATCCCTGCCCCTTGAGGATGGAGTGTCCCCCTCCAAACTCCCTCCTGCAGCTACCAGTTTCTTTCTTAAATTACTTTTGTGTCGAGGCACTGTGTGCTGCTCAGATTTACTCCTTAGTTTTGGCACGAAATGGGTCTTCTAAGGGGAGGGGAGCAGCCAGGATCTGCTCCAGCTCTCAGCAGTGGGGAGCAAAGGTGATCGAGCCTGAGTGGGCTCCGTTCCAGCTCTGCCCCTTGTCCCACAGCCAGAGTGCCCCAAGAATCAGTTGGAGGCATCTGCTCTGCAGGGAAAAAATGGGCAAGGAGAGAAAATGTCCTGTGATGAGGAAAGGAAATAACTTGGCGAGAGAGAAGGTAAAAATGAAACTGTTTTCTGTAGGCTTTGTGCCTAGGTTTTGGAAACAGTAGGCACTTAATTACGGTGATAAACTTGGATGGCATACTGATGAGCCTTATCGAGATACCTGTTGAAATAAGGAGCTGAAGAAGTCACGGCTGAACTGGCTACTGAAGGTGAAAACAGTAGACCTGCCAAGGAAAAGAAAAACAGCAAGGAGGGAAGCAACCTGCTTGCAGTCTCAGCAGCACCCCTGCTTGCTCGCACCTGCATGCTCTGCATGGTGCTCTGGGGGCAATGTGGATGTGCAGCACACTGCTCCCCTCTCACTTGCATTGCATGGTGCTGGAAATTAGTTGACTAATTCAATAATGTGGCACAATGCATAGCCAGAGTAAGTAGATGAGGTATAGCTTGGGATTGCCCTCAACTAGAGGTCCCTGTGCCAGGCAGCCACGGTACCCATGCTAAACATGGTCCTTGGTGCTGACAGAGAAAGGGATGCAGTGACTGCAGAGCCAAGTGGTAGGTAGCAAAGCATGCTCTGTGCTGCCAGTTCACATTGGAAACATCCTGTTTGAACAGATATTGAGCAGAGCACTAAGTCCTAATCCTGCCTCTGTATTTCCCTCTCTTTATCCTAATTACTTTTAATTTATTTTTCATATTTGCTGGAGGGCATTATTTTTACCCCCCAGGCTTTATCTAGATCTGTCCCTTTGCAGCCTTTGAGAGTTCAATGCACAAATTTGCATTCTACAGTAATGTAGGGTGGAAAGCATAAAAAGCAGGTCAGGATAATTTCCAGCATATGAGATCTTATGTGATGTTGTGATAAGCTTTGCAATCACTGGATAATTACACTGTTTATCACTGTGCACATGTGCCTATAATCAGTGGCCTTTTACAGAATACATTATGTTACTCCCATGTCAGATATGGCGTGTTCTGATCCATCAAGAGGATGAGTTAGAAATGGTTAAAAGTGAATACAGGAGAATGTTTAAGCCAGAACCAGAGGTTTTAATTATTTCACACTAAGTATTTCATGCATTTGCTAAACTGGGTTGTGATGCTGCTATTGATTAGAATTGTCTAATGTCATTGGCAGGTGATCATTCTGTGATTTCTGTGTCTAAGAATAATTCATTTTAACTGGAATTCTACGCTTAATAAAACTTCATTGAAAGAATTTTAAACAAGGAGTTTTAATTCTTCAGTGCACATTACAATATTGATGCATAGAAGACTTTTCTGTTTTCTGTAGTATGAACACAGACAATTAGTAGCAAATGAATACTTTTTTATCTATGCTCATGTTATTACAAACAGATGGAAAGTTGATTGAAGTATAGTCCCTTTTTGAAAGATTTGTAATTCAATACATAAGAAGCGAGTACTGAAGCTCAATTTAATCTGCCCACTGAGATGCACTTAAGGTCCTATCAGTCAAAATGAGTATGGAAGAGCCTTCAATCCTGAGATTAAAATCAARCAAAAGTAGGCCTTTTTAAATGACATAAGGAAGTCAAAAGTGTTTTATAACACTAGTGTCATAGTGAAGGCTAACCAAAGATAACTAAAGGTAAAGAATATATATTCCTTACATGTGGAATCAGGTTGATATCTGAAGCCATTAATGTTACTCTAATGCAAATACTTAGCCAAAAAGAGCATCAGAAAAACAGTAACAGATATTAAATGCTGAGAATAATGCTGTGTTTTTTAAACTTTTGTAGTAATTTACAGTTGAGCTATAAGAATATTATAAGTTATTTATTGATATACTCCAAATGATATTTAAAAAGTAATTAATTCTCATCCTAGTCTCACCCATGTCTTATAGGCAAATGACAGAGAAAAGAAGGGGAAGGAATGACAGGAAAATAGTAGTTAATGTAGTTTATTCAGATTAAGAAAAACTGTCCAGGGGTGAAATATGTGTTTAATGGGTTTTCTGCAGTCCCCAATTCTGTCTTCAGCTGTCTAAAGCCTTTGACAAGTTGGTAACATAAGACATGAGACCCATTTTTGTTTCAGTTGAGCAGTTTGAGTCTTCAGTTCATGGAACACCTGTATCTATGTCACCAACCTAACAGAAAGTACCAAAGCTATTTTAAGCCATGTCCTCACTCTTGCTGGGACAGATGGCTACAGCATTCATCCTATATGGATACCTACTGGATACTTTGCTGAGATGGATATGAAGTGGCTGATCAGCATTTTGTGACTATTCTTAGATGCATGGAAGGACCCCAGGGAATATACAAGGTAATTTGTCAGAAATGGAAAACCCAATCAAGGCCTATTGAAAAGCAGACTTATACTGGTACTGCAGGCCAGGTTTTTAAATTTTCATTTCTTGAAATGTTACTCGTGCTCACCTCCCACACCGTTATTTACTTTGCCTGATAAACAGCAAAGCATGCTGGCTCTCCTTCTCCCATTGCATTTTGCTCATGTGGCCAAGGGAAAAATACTTGGAAATAAATTGCCAGAGCAAAAGTGCCATTTCTCAGAATTTCACAGGCTGTAGTCTTTGATGTTAACGTACATTAATGTACAGTATGATTTTTATGTAAATACTAAATGTACATAAAACCATAGCAGCAATATCCAAATACCTTGGATACTCAGCAATAGATGCTGCCTCAGAGCTCGCCATTTGACAGTAATTGATTTCTTTATTTTTTTTCCTCCTGAACAAGTCTCCGAAATCTTGCTTTTCAGAACAAAATATCTTACAAGAATTACTTTAAAACATGCCTTGCTAAGGCCTCTGTAGAAGTGCTATTGTATTTTCACTGAAACCAGAGACAGCTGGCACTGATTATGACTATTCAAATACTGTGCTGCCCTGCCCAGCCTACAGATCATTATTCTTTTTTGTTCCGTCTTACCAAAACATGTCAGATGTTTCAGATGCCGTAACTGGGTCTTGATTTTAGAGTGTTTCAGCACAGCTTTATGGTTACACTCTTACAGAGTTGGCAGGATCTTAGAGGCATAAAGTTATGGGTGGATGAATTAGGTAAATCAGGCAGTCAGACACTGAATGGAGTTGGATTTTAATATCATTTGGGAATTGGTGAATCCTTCACCTTTTCATTCTCAACCTAAGCTTCTTGACACTCACATTTTGAACACAAAGCTATAGAGCCCTCTCTATGCATATTAACCATAAAATGAGAATAATGTTTTGAGGACATTCAATGAATGTCACTGAAATGAACTTTCAAGCTTCACTTTTTATTATACACAAGCTACTGTGATAAAAAGCATTAAGGTTGCAAAGACAAGCACTTTAAAGTAATATTCACTCTGCACTTTCTTTTTTTGCTTGTGAGCTCTCTCGAGCAGAGACTTTTTTTGTATCTATTCATCAATTACCAAGCTCATCCTTGGTGGTATACAAATAATTAATACTAACAATAGATGCTGCAGAGAAGCAATGCCATCATGAAATTTTGGATGACATAAGTAGTTCATTTTCATTTTGCAATTTGAAGTCATTTTCTGCAGACTGTAAATCTCTGTTCATCCTATCTCATGCAATAAATATTTTATCCCATAGACCTGTTTTTCAAACCTGGAATATTTTCCAGATTAATCAGTTGATTCCTATTTCATTATATCTCAGAACAGAATTATTCCTTAGCACTGTTAATGTCTCATGAAAGAACTGGAGCATACAGGCAATATCCCATTTATACACCATTGAAAGGATCCATGTACACAAATCCTAAACTCCTAACCTCTATCACCAATACACCATATTCACACATATTTATTTGCTTCATTTCTCTGGAGGAATACCACCGGGAGTGAACCAGCTGAATTATGAATACTTTGTTCTTTTCTTATTCACTCTGATCAAGTTGCATTCAAGTAAACCAAGAAATGAATAAGCTGGAATTATCATGTTGAGCCTCATCTAAATCTTGCTAGATCAGGACCACAAACCTTCAAGATGTGGATATTCTTCAGTGTCTGCATGCGATATACTTTAGGTTGTCAGTTAGCATTCCTTTAAGTAATAGTTTTAGGTACACATATATTCAGATTGCCCAGAGAAAGTAATAATTAGGCATGATGAATATCAGTACAGTCAACATGTTATTTCAGTTGATTTACTCTACAGCTGTATTTGCACTAATAGCTTCCTCGATAGCATCTTAAGGAAATATTTTTGGAGCTGATTTTCCATCATTGGGCCATCATCTTGATTATTTCTTTCATCGATCTGTTTCCTTCCCTCCCCCTCCACCCCCCCAAATCTCATATCTCTGTAGAGGCTRAATCACTTGAACAGATAGAGAAAGACATTGCTTGAAAACCTGAAGGGCAAGTACTCTGCTTTAATACTAGTGTTACTGTAAATGTGATGGCAAATTTTACAGACAAGGGTAATTTTGTTTTTTTGGTTTTTGCTACATCAACTGMCATAATTAGACAAGCTCCTGCTAACCTCCAAGGGCAGCTTAATGACTCCTTGGCTACAGCTAGCTTTTTTTCTCATATCTCATCAATTTAAACTCAGAGCCGTTGTTTTCTCAGTTTGTATTTATTTAGCCTTGAAGATTGCTGCTTGTATTTAAAACCTGGACAGAGCTTGGGAGGTTAGTATCAGATGTTGTGGTGGCAGTTAATTTGTTACTAGAAGTCATTTCACATTTYTGCATTTATACATCACTTTCTCCAGACCAGGAAGGCCTTCTTGAAAATCACAAGTTTTTATTGTGTTAGAACTGGAAAAGAAAAAGACAGCTTTGATTTTTCAATAAAGCTATTAATTCCTTCCATTGAATTATTTTTTTTAATTGCTRTTTTAAGGTATTGCCTCTTCCATATCTTTAAGAGAGAGCTCAGCCAGGGAAAAAAAAGKAAAACCAGAATCAGTCACTCATTTGAAATTTGGTTGTTATTGTTTGTTAAAAGATAATATCTCAATAAAAAATTAAAATAAACAAAATAGTAACCAAAACATCTATTTCAAATACCTCTGATATTATATGTCTTTCAGTGCTAGAAAACATCTRTTGCATGAAAACAGCAAATCTAGGCTTTTCTAGTTTTCTATACACTATGCAAGGCCATTCTAAATGTGAATATGAGAAATCATAGCRGTATGAGTTAGAAGATGCCTCTTTTTGTTATGTATAAAGCTCTCCAATATACTTCTTTGAATACCATATTCAAGGATAATACTTTTTTCTGGAACAAATCAGAAGAATTTTTTTCAGTTACTGATGTGCCTATTCAGAATTTCAAGTTATTAGCAATAAAAACACATTTCAAGTTTCACTCTCTTCTCCTATTTTTCAGTAAGAAAAACAGCTCTTAATCTGTCAAAGGTTACTGGGACAAYTTGCCTGACTTTTACTAGGTTTTATATTTATGGTAATTTTCACTAAAAGTGCTAAGTTCACGCTAAGTTCACACTAAGAAAAAAGTGTGAGCAAAAGCAAGATCACCATATCAGAGTTAAATAAAAATATTTGAATATTTAGTTGGTACGATGCATAAAGCAGTTCTCCAATTTCACATTAGTATAAAATATCTAATAGGATAACAGCAGCAAGTATGAGAGTAATTCTGTTACTTCAAGTGATTGCTATTTTAGTAAATCATAATTTACTATTAAGTAAATCAAAAGCTGGGACCGGTGGGATTTATTTATTCATTTGATCACTTACATTTTTTTTTTCTCAAAGAAAAATGAAAGAAAAACTCAATGTAATGCTCCTCTTTAAATTAATATTAAACATCCTGGAATGCTTAAGAGTCCAGTTTGTTGTTCCTTTCATACCAGTGCCACAAGGGAGGCAGGACTGAAATAAATAAGCAGCAGTTGAGCAGCCTGGATTTCAAAGCCATGACTTGACTGTTTCTTGCCATTATGCCTGGACAGAGATGTTGTTTCTATGCATGCTGCTTGGGAACAGAGCAGATGGATGAGCAGAGAAAGGTTTCAGTCATATCCTCCCTCTAAGACCTTGGCCAATGGAGCTGAATCAGTATATGAAGGTCCAGAAGGTAAAGAAAGAGGGARCAGGGAGTGGGATCAGTCACAGTTTGCTGCTAGTATTGACTTCCCCTATGACAAAAAGGGAGGGGAATTTTTCTGTTTTAGAGATGCAATTCCTACTTGCTCCAAACATGCAACCTAGCATACACAGTGTTAAAGTTCATGCTATATATTTCTCAAGAGTTAGTTTTCTTTAGCAGTATTTGTAATCTCAATAAACAAAATACCTAGGCCATACTTTCCATGTGAATCATACTGAAGTCCTAACAGCAGCTTGATTTGATTACACCTGGGAGGAATCCTGGACCCTGCTGARGGTCACAGGACAGTTAACATTGCCTCAGTGGAGCCTGTGCTTCACCATTCATCACTGTGGTTCTGACTGGTCTGATTTATTCTGCATAGTGGTTTACTCTGCAAGTTGTTCTGCAAAGCACCTCATTTCCTCTAGAGTTCTTATACTTTTAGGCAAATAAAAAGCAATAATGATAATAACAGAGAGCTGATTTTCATGTTTTCTTTCTCTGTGCTTTCCCTTGTCCTGTCATCTTCATTTCTTTGCCCTCCTGGGATTAGCTCATAGTASTGTGAGAGGTTGGTTGTGTGGCACTACAGAACACCGTGCTGTCCCAACGGAGAGGGAGACAAAAAAAAGTGTGTCCTGTACACCTTTATGTACGCAGTGCCTCAGCTACAAAGGAAGAAGGAGCGACTTTGAAGGAGCACTGTAGAGAAGCCTACATGTAAAAAAAAGAAAATATTTCATGACATACGCAGTCTCTTCAGGCCCATCTACTCATTGCAAGATCAGTTTCAGAGTCAGTACCCATTTGCATGCATGAAAGAGCAGAACTGTGCTTTGTTCTTCTGGCAAAGCAGCACTCGGCACTACTTTTCAAATACRTTCGTTACATCACTGTCTTTATAGTAGTGCCATTTCTCAGAAACTGATCTTTTACGTTCATTCTAGTCTTGTGTACTTGGATTCCATGGATACCAGATCAATATTAATGCTCTTTCCCTGCCATACTTGAAATTACAACTTCTGCTGTCACTAAGAGCTATACATCCGAGTGGATCTGAGACAAAACTRTGTTATCAGCTCACCATCTGATCACAGCTTTGTAAAGTGGGCTTCAAGRCTTACTGAGCTAGCTGACAGTGATAGCCCACAGTTACACAGCTATGATGATAGCATCCTTACACTTGTCATCTGCTGTGGTGTCTGAAATCCTGATATGTCATCTGCCTATGTGTAGAGTGACTAGAAGCCATAAAATAAATGTGATGCTATGTTGCAATTAACATTACTGGTGTTCCAGAGCCTAGAGCAGATGGGGAGACTTGCCTGTAGGGTTTTTTGGGGATACACTGTGTATGACACAAAAAAGGCTTAAAAGAAGCGATGAGTAAGGTATTGTTTAGCCAGAAAGCCCACACTGAAATTACTGACAACTAATACATTGAAGCCTCTATATTAACAATGTTCTTATTTTTTAAAGTAGAGATGACTTGCCTCAAGCTTTTAGCTTCAGAGTGACAGTGAGTTGCTATGAATCAAACCGTACTTTGCTTCAGCTTTAACAGCTGCTAAAAATTGCTCATGCAACAGAACATGTGACATCTCACCCAGACTCCCCAAGCTGGGTTTTAAAAAATAAGGCTCCTTCAAATAACATTTAATGGAGTTATTTTACTACAAAGTTTTTGAGGAAGAAGAGGGTGGCTGAAAACCATTTGTATGGCCAGTGATGTCCTGTCTACAGCACTGTGGGACCAGCATCACTCGTTTTAGATAATTTGACCATTTTGTTGAACTCTAATGACAAGAGGACACTGAAATAGATTCTCTGTACTTACTCTTGGAAGTATTCATATTGGCAATTAGTAAGTAGTGTCCACCTACAACTATCACTGTTCCAAAAAGCAAGAATCATCTCAGACAAACCCAGTAACAAGGCAGTTCCTTCAGCTGGAGCTCCTCTTAAGCCTGCTGTAATAGGGGAAAATGTATTGTAAGAGGAAAATACAGTTCATTCAACAAACCTTGAGGTTATATTCAATATGTGTGATCCTGTAGGCTTGATCTTGACCCTCAAAGTTACTCCATCTTTTTAAAGTATTTTTGCACAATGGTGTTATGATTAGAGTTCACAGTAAGGCCACAGTAAGCTCAAGTATCCTTATATAATTTGTTTTCTTGTTCAAATACAGTACTTTGGACTTAATCATTATTAAATAGTTGTGTAGATCTGCATATTGACTATATTCAGATTTACTTATTTAGATATAAATAATGAAATATATATTTCTGGAGGCTGCCAGTGCCCTGATATGACTTACTATTCCAAAAATAAAAAAAAAGCAGAGAATTCCAAGGCGGGGAACAGTGAGAAAACAGCATTTTTTCCTCTGAATTTTGCTTATAACTGCCACAGGTGAACAATCACTTGATCCAAAACTCCATGCTCTTGAGAGGCTGATCCTGTGCTAATTCTATGATCAGAGATGATGTTGATGAAGATGAAGCACAGAACTTGGGGGATATAGCCCTACCTCTTCTGGTATTTCCCACTGCATGGAATAGCTATTGCATCTATCTCTGCCTGGCTTTTTGTTTTGGTAAAGAAAACACAGTTTGAACATTTGAACAGATGAGATTGGAGCTACTGGTTTATATTATTGTGTTTGCAGCCTGAGAGCAGAAGGCATGCATGGCATTCTGCAGCGGCAGTTTGACTACAAACATGATTTTCATTGTAAGAAACAAAATAATGTGCTAACAAGAAAACCATGGTCTATTTATATGCATGAGTCTTTTCTGATAACTCATTTTTTGGGTAAAATAGCATGATGAAAGATTGTTTTGACAATATTTTCTATCATTTTGAGAAGAATTGGTTTCAGAGCCGTTGTGGTTTGACTTTGGCAGGTGTAAAGAGCCAGACTTGAGCTTAGTCAAGGGAGAAACTGTTTTTCTCCTTCTTTCTTTCCTTCTGTCATGCTGACAGTGATCACTGCAGGGCCAGGGAATGATCAATGATTAATAAAATATCAGAAGCAGTGATAAATGGGAAATGGCTGGTGCTAGTGTATTCATTAATGAAATTAACTTCCTTAATGGATGACTGATAATCTTTTTCTTTTCCCAACCAAAATATGAAGCCCAACTTCAAAATAAGGAGCCTAACTAGAACAGCAAGCAGCTTGTGCTAGCTAGGAGACATTGCATGTGAAACCAGAGAAATATTTTTTACTCTCAAGATATAAAAGATTATAGTGAAAACATGGATATTTTTGTAAAGCTAAAAAGACTCAATTTAGCAGGTTAGAAAACAGCTAACAGGCTGCCAAACTGGCTGAGCCTACCTGATGATGAATAACAGAGTAAGCTAATTCAGCTTGTGGTAATGCTCAAAATTATACTGTATGGTAGCACTATTGAGAAGGGAAGAAATCTAGCTTAGTCTCAACATATTTTATGTTTCTTGTGCCATTTTCTATGCCCGTACACATCTGTATGGTCAAATTCACTGGGTTTCATGATTCATTGTTCCAAAATAAGATATCTCAATCAGTGTAATTCAGGCATTCGGGCATCACTATAAATATGGCCTTATACTCTTAAGCTCATAACAGTGCATTTTAGATAATGGAAATGGACAACATAAAGCCTCTTTTTGTGGAAATTATGGTACATTAGGTGTCTCAGGCAGTTGCTTTGCTCTCATGCAGCACTCAGAACTTTGTTCCCATTCTACTGCCCTGTGCAATCAAGTCCATTACAGCTGAATGCAAAAGCAAACAATCAGTGCAATGAATAGGAGAAATTCCTGCCTTCAGCTGCCCTGATTTTCCATGCATTCGTACCATTCTTGAGGACTTTACTTCAGACTGCAGCAAAAGTAATGAGAAGAAAATGAGGTCTCATTTTTCCTCTCTCAGAAAACAGACTATCAATAACTATCTGCAGTACTCAATGCTGATGTTAAAGGATGATGCCATGTTATGGGTGCATATGGATAAGCATATTTTCCAAGTATGGTACATCATGCCTGAAATGCTTGAATGCTAAAATAGGGAGCTTTTCAACAGAAAATGTTTTTTTCTCTGTAGCTTCTGCTGAAATGTATTGGAAAGGATTTTTCCTTGCTTGTTTGAAAACAAACCAGCTGTAAACCTCTAAGAAAACTGTGAGGTGGAAAACAATCTACTCCCTTGGGCAAATTGAGAAAGACAAAAAATATAACACATGCTTCTCTCCAATCAATCCCTCCTCATGACAGGGATGTAATATGAAYGGGAAATGTCATGAACTTAACCTACCCACTCTGCAACTTTTCACTTGTAATTTTGCATTTTTGTTCAGATGTTATAATAAATACGATACTTAGGCTATCTCCAGGAGTTGGCCATTTCAAGTATAATATGCTGTATTGTTAGCTGCATCTAATTTAGTTCCTGCATTCTATGTTTTTTACAGATTTTCATACATCCAAACCAAACACCTCTAATGTATTTTTTTCCCCTTTAATTTTTTATACCATGTCTTTGACCCCTGAAAGTTATTTTAAGAGGAGAGCAGAAAAACAGCTCCAGGTGGCCCTGCTCCAGTAGTGCATGGCAAGATCAATTTGGGCATTAAGCTTTAGCTTTTCCCCTCGTGCAAGCCTGCCAGGCAGTAGGTATTATTATGCTAGGAACCCTCAGCTTCATTGTAACTTCAGTATATTAGAGATCCATACAGTAAATAGAAATATAGAATAGCTTTTTATCTTCTTACTTAAAAAAACATTTTTTTATTCTTGTTGTAATTAAATGTACATATTTTTAACATACCATTTTTGATAATTTTGGATAATTTCCTCTAAATAGATAAACATTCACATTTAAAAAGAATAAGAAAAAATATTCAATTTTCTACTAGCATTCAATCCTGAATTAAATGATATAAATGACTGATTATAGTTTAATATCAAGTTGTTTTTGTAGATGAGTATCTTTGATTCACATTAAATCTTAACATATGTTGTCTGCAACACAATAGAGATATTATTTTTCTTCCCCAGTTCCCTGCATGATTTGATTTTGAATATTTTTCTAAATGGATATGGATATGGAATCCATTTAATTCTTTTCCCCTCTGTTGGCAATTAGACTAGTTACATGGTACCTGCTCAAGCTGTCATCTGCTTCTGAAGCAAAATTCAGATGACATAATGAATCCGTTAAGTGCAAAGCTGCTGAATAGACTGATAGCAAGTTGATGAAGCATCCAAGGAAAGGTTAACTTGAGGTCCAGTTTGTCTCCAAGCTAAAAGGCAAAAACGCTGCTACTAGCATTAAAAATAATGAACACACTGAACAATTTTGCTGTTGCACTGTGTTTAAAGATTTTCCTTAAAAAGTCCTCATTTTGTTTAAGAAACATGGCAACTCTTTGTTCTTCTTTCTTGCAACTGAAAGAATGTCCATCACCTGTAGACAAAGATTAATATTGATAAATAAGTGATGCAGTAGAAAGCATACAAAGATACATGACGATATGGCCCGAAGGAACTCTCTGATCACAAAGCAGTAACACTGTTTATGAAGGGAGCTATAGGATAAAAATCCCTCAGAACTGAGGCTCTGATGATATTCATCCCAGGCATTTGAGTCTGAATACATTATACATGCATGCTGAAGCTCTTTTCCTTTTGAACCAAAGGCAGTAATTACTTCTTTGGCACTCTAAATGGAGGGGTCAGCTCACCTTATTTAGCTCCCTTGACTGATTGAGTGCAGTGCTAAGAACAAAACGTTGGACTGCATTGAAAACACTGTGGACTTATCCTGGTGTTTTTAACATTGTTTGGGATAGATCAGTCCCTAGGTAGCATGTGATTCGCATGTTAGATACGTTTGGCATGGTTTGTACGATAGTGACTGTGTTGTGAACTGCCTGCGCTAACTACATACAAACAGTGTGACAAACCAAGCTAGAGTGGGAAGAGAAATGCCCAGCATGGTGGGGCTCTCTCAGAGACATGCACTCCAACTCAGTTATGTTCTCAGACTGTTCAAACATAGCCTATATGCCACTATGTTCCTGGGAGCATGATTAGAACACAGTCATTCTATATTACTTGTAGATTTACAGGGGACTGAAYGACCACATGAGCATTTTAGTTTGGTTCAGGAATACTTTCAAAGTTAATATCCAGACTGTCCGTCTTTAGCATGTTTTGTTTTGCACCATGGAGTGGCCTCAGAGTGCTTAGACTGTGTTTGTTTAGAYGAAACTAAATTGAAAAAAGTGTTCTGGCAGGGCACCAAGTTCTGCTGCAAATTCTAACTACAAATGGAAGTTCAGGCCATAGGATTGAACTGGAGCTGCTCTAAAGGAAACCCTTGGATGCACATATGGWCCTCTTTTGCATTTGGTCCTCTGCATTAGCTTTCTCATTTTACAGATCTACTCCTATTGCATGGCACCGTGTGTTAATGTAGATATAGCTGTAGTGAAAAGAGGGCCGCACCTCTGCTAAAGAAGCATGTAGAATGCCCTTCATGTCCTTCGGAGAATGGGACTGAGGCTACAACTTCCACTTCTTTCATTTTTCCCTTTAAAAGGAAGAAATTGCCCAGGGAGTAGAAACAATTGGCATATAGTTAGCTATATGCCTGGAGACCAAAATAACATAGAGAATAATCCTAGATCTAACTTTTTTTTTGAGACCAAAAAAGCAAATAGTGCAAAAAGTAAATATTTCAATGGATGCTGTTTCASAAAGAGATGTGCAGTGTCGACAGAATGTAATTGCATGCAACTGTTGCTTTTTTTATTCAAGGAACGGTATAAATCACAGTAATTTGTGCTTGATTTTTAAAGAGTATACTGTAAGTTTGGGCATGAATCAGGGACCATGCCTTGGCTGAACTTCTTAGCTCTTATTCATTTGTTTGCATCGATTTTTCCRTGATTCTTAATGTTTTTCTATTGTATAGACAGAACAATATGTGAGACATCTGGTGACTAYTAATTAACAGAAATGCTCTAATTTACAGTAATAATTGGGAGATCTACTACTAAGGTTTATAAATGAGCAAATTCAATTTAAAAAGTCAKGATAATGTATCACAAAATTCACTCCTAATTTCTTTTCTACTTTAGTTTTAATTATTTATGGTTATTCATAGTACATAGATAAAATGCAGAGTACTGTTGTAAATCTTGCAAAAAGGATACAATTTTTGTAATCTGAAATTTCAGTATGGTTCATGGTTATAAATATTGCTATTAAATAAAGTATTCCTGAATGTTACTTTTGTATGAAAACTATGTTGTGTGCAGAATGGCAGTGCCCAAGTCAGAAAGGCTCTGCCTTACAGTATTAYAGCTCTTGTGGAATAAATCCTGAATAATGCTACCTGAAGACAGAACCTTTGGACAGAGTATAATGCCATGCAAATATGCCAGTTTTCTATAACTTCCAAAACACGATTTTGAACTTTGAAGAAGTTTCGATCCAAATCAGGACCCATAGGAAACAACTCAGAACTGCCTGTAAAATAAAGTCATATATTTTTTAAATTTTAAAATATTTTTTTTTTAGAATTACATGGCTGATCAATATGAAGACATGACAGGCAGGGTATGAAGAAATCAGTTGGTGTTATATATTTCATTTGAATGTTTAAACCAAGCTTTACTCTCTCATTTTGGTTATTTTGGTACCTCTCCTCCAACTCAGGATCTCGGTATACGGGGGGAGATATATGTGTGCAAATGTGTATATACATATATGTATACACACACACACACACACATATAAAAGAACTTTATTCTAATGGCAAGAACAGTGTTCTTTACTCAGCCCATTGCTTTGGAAAACGCTGAAAAACAGATGTTCCCATATTCAGGAAATCAACTTGCCCATGATAAAGAAAGAATGAAGATGGTAGTAGAGTCTCTAACCTGAGCAACCACAAATGCTGTTGCTAAGAGCTGTTTCTGAACTGCCCAAACTTCATCCCACTTAAGGCTGTGTAAATCAAAATCTGCATCTGAATTTTTACTTCCAAGTAAATAAGAATTTAGCCTCAGGAGAATGAATGGGAGCTTCACCTCTGTATTCAAGGTGGCTGGGAGTGGATCACAGGAATACAACACCTTTACTTCAGGTGAGGAGAGTGGAAGAGGGAGGAAGGCAGACAGGTAAAAGGAGAGAGAGAATATTTCTGAGAAAATCTTATAGCCAACTTTTTCAAAGGTCAAAAAGTCAAAGTCATTTGGCTTAAGAAACAGCAATATTGTGCTGGGATGACCTTTATATCACCCTGAAAACAAAGCCTGGCTGGCCTTGGTGTTTTCATGCATTTCTCTGGGACTTCTGGATGTGCCTCAGTCTGGCTGGAGCTGCATGTGCCTACAGCCAGCGCTGCCTGGCCAGGCAGCGTAGCCCACTTAGATGCTGCACGTGCCACTAGTGGCCAGGTTACACGAGGACAGGCTCCCTTGGGGAGCTGAGCTTGAAACGCCAGCATTTGAAAGAGTTTTGATATTCAGCTGAAGTTTAAAGCATTCAAAGAAATACACTGATGGACACTTATACGATGCAGTTATTATTTTAGTATTTTTTTTCCAGCTTGATTTGTGATATTTTCAGCTTGTGCTTTTAAGTATGTTCCTACCAAGAAAGGCCAGACCTAAACTTAGGCCCCTAGATCTCCCTAGTCATAAAGCACAAGGCCACAAATTTAAAATGATTAACTTGTATTATTTCCTTTCTGACAGGCAGTATCACAGTTGCAGTGCAAAGAATGTTTCTTCTGTTTGTAGTGGTTCTGAGAGTAGAAAGCAGAATATATATTTGCATAAGTATTTGACATTTCCTAATTTAAAGAGAACATTTCTGATGCAGACTTTTGGTTTAGAAACACTTCTTCTGGGAGCTACAGGAGATATTGAAAATTGAGGTATTGACCTAAATAAGAAATTAACATGATTTAATTTTGTTTAGGATCATTTGTAGATCAGGTAAAATATTTATTTCCCCAAAGCTAGTGTACTTTAACAACTTCTATGTTTTAACTTTTGCTGAACTGCAGTATGTCAGGTGTGCAATATATTGGTTTCATAAATGTTAATATATTCTAAATTATGTTTTCTTGTGCCTAGGTCTACCAGTGCTGTCTCAGTCAACCTACCAGTCTATTCCCAGTCTAATGTTATTTTAAAGGTATGGAAAGGGAAAACTTTCAAGCATTTTGCATTGATTTTTACAAAAACTGTCAAAATATGTCACAAGGTTATTCATCTCAACATTTCTCTGAGGTTTTCATTGTTTACATATTAAAAAAAMCTTTTTCTGTAGCACTGGAATCATGGTGGAAAGTGAGGTGGATTGAGAACAGGCCAAATGGCAGAGTTCAGAGAGTTGTGATAAGTAGTGCAGCCTACCTCATTGGAGGCTTGTAACTAGCAGCATCCACCAGGGCTCAGTAGGGGGTCTAGTCGTGTTCAACTTATTTATCAATGACCTGGATGAAGGGTCATTGTTTCAGCAATGTTTCCTGACAATACCGGACTGGGACTGGGTGGAGTGGCTCATACACCTGAGGGCTGTGCTGCCATTCAGAGAGACCTGGACAGGCTGGAGAGCTGGGCGGAGAGGAACCTCATGAGGTTCAACAAGGGCAAGTGCAGGGTCCCGCACCTAGGGAGGAATAACCCTAGGCACCAGTACAWGCTGGGGGCTGACCTTCTGGAGATCAGCTCTGCAGAGAAGGACCTGGGAGTCCTGGTGAACAAGAAATTGACCATGAGCCAGCAATGTGGCCTTGTGGCCAAGAAGGCCAATGGTCTCCTGGGGTGCATTGGCAAGACTGTTGCCAGCAGGTGCAGGGAGGCGATCCTGCCCCTCTACTCAGCCCTAGGGAGGCCTCATCTCGAGTCCTGCGTCCAGTTCTGGGCTCTCCAATACAACAGAGACACAGAGCTACAGGAGAGACACCAGTACAGGGCTACAAAGATGATTAGAGGGCTGGAACATCTCTGTTATGAGGAAAGGCTGCGAGAGCTGGCCTGGAGAAGAGAAGACTGAGAGGGGATCTTATCAATGTCTACAAACACCTTAAGGGAGGATGTCAAGGGGATGGGGCTGGACTCTTTTCAGTAGTGTCATGAGACAGAGCAAGTAGCAATGGGCACAAACTGAAACATAGGAAGTTCCTTCTCAATATGAGGAAGAACTCCTTCACCGTGAGAGTTACAGAGCACTGGCACAGGTTGTCTGGCGAGGTTGTAGAGTCTCCTTCTCTGGAGATATTCAAAACTCGCCTGGATGTGATCCTGCCTAACACGCTGTAGGTGACCCTAGCTGAGCAGGGGTGTTGGACTAGATGATATCCAGAGGTCCTTCCAACTTTAACCATTCTCTGGTTCTGTCTGTTCAGCCAGTGCTTTTAGTTTTGTCACAATTTTAAATTATTTATAAAGTAAATTCTGCCACTATATTCTGATTCTGCTCTCACTTAGCCAGCTGTTGTTACATCAGTGCAGCTCTACCTGCTGCTGTGACTTGAAAAAAATATAATCGTTTAGAAATCTAGACCCTTAATTTTAGTTGAACTCAAAATGATGTAAATAAGCGCAGATGTTCTTTATTTAATTTCTAATGRATCTGTTCTGGTCCAGCTCCCAGTTTAGCATGTGGTAATATGATGTGTCAAATTCTCTTTTCACCTTGAAAAGATTATGATTTATAACATTCCAGATTATTTGAGATATATTTTCAAAGACCCATCATCATGTAATTCACGGAACATCTACTTATTCCTTACTAATCATCTACACTTCTTCATGCCTGTATACGTAGTTCTTTTGGCACTAATGCTCAGATTTTGATATTCCAAAGCCTCAGACAATAGCAGCATTATAGATTTTATACATCATCATTATTATTTTTATGCAGATTACTATGGATCTGCACTTCCTGCAGATGATAGCTGCTTCAAATATTGTTGTAGGCTTGTAGTTGCTAGTGAGAATCTTGCTAAACCTTAAGACAATGAATTTCTTTGTAATAACATCTGATTCTAGGTGAAGGCACCATAAGGTGTCAATAATGCTCCTAAAAACTAAGAGGAACACATGCTACTTGGTGGCAAGGTGAATAATCAGTCGAGTGCTCTCTCTCCAGAGAATCATGAAACTGTATTTGCACTTCAGCAGTGTGCTTTGGCCCAGAACTCTTGGGAAAGGTCAGAACAGCAGGATCCACACACCTTGCCCCAGCTGTGAAACATTTCCCTTAAAGCTACCTACTATGTATCCTACTACCACCTTCTTCAAGCCTCCAGAGCAGCAAATCAAAACTCCTTGTGGTCCTATTTGCTGTCTTCAGTGCTGCTTTAGTGGTGAACAATTTCTTCCCTTCTCTCCATTTTCTCTCTAATTTATTATAGATAAAAAAGTGTAGATGTATAAATGACTAACAAAATAGGAAAATATTGGAGTTGTGAGAAGTTTATGGAGGGAAGGGACTTTGTAGATGGAGGAAAAAAATATTTCTCTAAAGATCGATTAGACCATCTTTACATACAGTTGACCGGTCTCCAACTCATATTTTGATAATTCTGATGCTTAGAAAGTAGGATTTACCTTGCAATCTCAATTACCTAAACTTTCTCATCTTGGTTCATAGGAAATTGGTTGATATTGATTAAAAACTTCCTTAGAACTTGCTGGGTATCTATGCAGATAGATTTGAAGGCATGTTACTCATTAAATAACGAAAACCCAAACCACTGGCAACTCAGGTGCTAGTTAATCCAAGAAATCCAAAACGAACATCCATGTAGCATCTCATATGGACGTTAATTTTTATAAAGAAAAGTTTATACTTTAAACTGGATCATTCATATCATTTGCAGAAAATGATTAAACATAACTCTTAGGAGAAAGAGCAAGGTGGGATTACATTGTATTAGATTAGAACAATTGTTTTTGGGTGTTGTAGAAGATTTTAAAACCCTGAAGTTTTGTAAAAATGCTACATTCCTTTCATCTTTGAAGCTTTTTGATCTTTTGATATTCATTTGCCTTTGTCTTCATGCTTTTCACCACCGGAATTAGAAATCTACTTTTCTTTATTTATGTCTTTAAATGAAAAATGAGATTTTGTGCAAGCTCAAAATTATGCCATCTGAATCTTTAAGAAGAAGCTAAAAATGATAGCTTTCAATCATTTTCAGATAAAAATAACAGAAATATCACATACTAGGTATAGACTTGTAAAAATAAATATGCATGTATGTGTCCACATACATACACACACACATATGCATATATTAATATATAATATAATGTAATATAAACATATATTTTATCCATATATCTATGTGCACACACATTTACTTAGGTAAATATACCTGTGTGATATAAAACAGGAACTGTTAGCAACTGTTTATAGCAAGCAGCAAACATGTCTAGAAAAGAGTGTTTATGAGATGAGAAAGACATTCAAGTTCAGAGACATTAATTATTGACAGATGTCAAGTACTCTGACTGTCGTCTCAGATTTAGTTATTTCTGTGTTGCTACTAGTTGTGTGTTTTTCAACATAAAAAAGAAAGTGATGCTCTGTGACAAAGGTATGTGACCTTATATAGGCACATCGTAAAACTGGCAGCAGGAAAAATGTATCAGTGCCCTTGTACTTCTGTCATTCAGCATTCTTGAATTTCTTGTCTGTGAAATCATAAATACTAGAAGCACCGTAAAGTCTGTGAAGGAAGTGGTGGGAGAAAAGGAAGACGGAAGCTAAGGAAGCACAAGGCACCGACTATTCAGAAGATATTATACATTTTTGTGTCTTTCCAACGAGGTGGGAATTCCCTCTCTAAGCTAGCTTTCTGCCAAGTCTTATAGAGGTTTTAAAGTCAACACTTAGAAAAATTAGCAATCTAAGCAGATTTTAGCATTCTCCATGAAGTTTTACCTTGTATTTTCTTAAACATATTCTGCCTTTGACTTTCTGCCTGGCACTAGTATAGGGCGTCTGTTTAGTGATAAATATGGCTTTGGGTGTACTAGAGTGGGCCCAGATGAAGTGCTGCTGTGGTTTTGGTGATTTCCTAGTTGAATGCTGTACTGCCAAGGGATAGTTCTCCTCCTGGGGGGTTTGTCTTTGTTTTGTCTTGTTTTTGATGAGAGTGGTGTCYGATAAAAATAACCAAACACAAGTGAAAGTCTAATAAGAGTAACAGTGCTTATCTTGTGACTGCTTCTGAAATACTGGGCAGCATTCAGCAGCATGTTAACTAGGAAGATATTGATCAATTAGAGGGAATTTAGAGAAGAACAACAAATCAATTACTGGAGAACTGCAGGGATTTTGGAGAAGGATTAAAGACATTAAAACAGGTATGTGATGATAAGGAGGTACAAAGTGAAGAACGGTGTCCAAATAAATCTCTCAGATTTGCTCAGGTTTAATATCTGAGATGATGCTATACGGATAACGTGGAAGAGAATGTGTATCAGCTCAATACCAGTCATATTTGCTCATGTGTGAAGGAAGAACCATCGCTCCTGGGAGCACTAGGGGAGCGTGTTTGCTAGCAGGGCTCAGGCAGGTGCCGGGCTACAATTGCAGCCGAATGGTATGCGGCTGGCTCTCCGTGCTTCTGCCTCCCTCATGCTCTGCGATACCGCTTGCCAGATAGATGCATCTGGTCAGAGATCACACGTGGTCCTGCTGCTGCATCACGAATGGTCCTACAGTAGAGCCTTGGGAGTGTGGAAGTGTGAAGGGGGAACCAGCCGTATGAGTCTTGTGCTGGGTGTGTGAGATTTGGTGGGTCTGAAAAGTGTGAAGGTTGCTAGTTTTATAGTGCTATAGGAGAAGATACATCTAAGAATAAAATAAAGAGTTGAAAAATTTGGTTATAATACAAAAAATAAAAAGGAAAGTGAGTTCTGCTGAGGAGGAGTCTCCTGAGAGAATTTGGAGGATGATTCACCACTTATATTTTTAACATTTTTCTGGATGAAACACTAATAAGAGTGCTTTTGGGAACAAGCTTCTCTTGGCAGAGAGCTGGGCTTCATGATCAGTGGATCTTTTCTGATTTTAATGTCTGCAATTCTCTGACTGTATTCTAAACAATRTTCATACTTCTGCCCTGGAAGGTGCTGCTACTGAACGAGAAGAATTTGTATGCTATTCTGTTTCCCCTGAAAACCACAAAACGGAGCTTGTGAGTGATAATTAGAGCTATTAGCTAATAGAATAATAATATTTTTCTCATTATTGGCATGAAGAGGAGGAAGAAGGCAGGCAGACCTCATACCAGAAGGTCTGAGTCACAGTTAAAAGTTATGCTGCAGTCTTAATGCATTTTGCTTTTATGTTGCCTGCCATTTGTGTCCCCAGCAAGATCATGAGAATGTAACTCTGCCATTTCTTCCCCAGTGCTCTGCACACCGAGGGAGAGAGAGAGCAGGTAGAAATGCTGTATACTCAGTCTTCATTTTACCCAGTGTGACTCTTCTTTCTACCCTTAATCTKGAGAAATCACAGAACTTCTTATACTTTTGCAAGCAAGAGACGAGTCACAAACAAAAATTAAGGACTTAGCTGTGCCATGTCTTCCTGCAAGCAAGGTGCTGTCATAGAAGCAAGATGACCCTCAGAGCTCTTCAGTGTTYGGAGGCTGCAGGCTTTCTGTGAACTCCTTCCTGGGGCCAGCTACCCACACCCCTGCATGACTGCTGGCTCTGCAGGGAGTAAAATCTCCCAGTTTGTGCTCTGCTCTTATGTCCCTTCCCCAYTACGCAATCACGTACAGTCTGGGAAGAGTCTGACCTTATGTGGACTCCCTACTTATTTGCTCTTTCCTGAAGTATGATGCAGCCAAATCTTGACTATCTTCAGACTTCATTGAAACTTTTTTYCCCCCTCATTGTTTACTACCTCATTTCCTACTAATTCCTCTTGCTTATCCTCCAGAAAAGACCACACTGATTTTCAACCATGGTATATATTTTTATATCYGTAGAAATGGAGAATAATAGGATATGTGATAAACGTATAGTGATAGTGACCACAAGACCAAGAAGGTAATAATGAAGTCATGACCAGTTATTATGACCAGAAGATGACCAGGGTAATGATATGTATTTAGTTTGCTGTAACAGGTCAGCTTAGGATAAAAGTCATAGCATGAGTTTTAGGAGCATCAGTAACACTGGATTCATAGAATCGTAGAATCAGTAAGGTTGGAAGGGACCTCTGGAGATCATCTAGTCCAACCTTCCCTCTCAGCAGGGTCACTTAGAGCATGGTAGACAGGGTTGCA
>NW_028186745.1:1655415-1701584 GCF_003343005.1 Rhea americana
TGGCTTTCTTCCAGTCCTCAGGCACCTCTCCAGTTCTCCAGGACCTTTCAAAGATGATGGAGAGTGGCCTKGCAATAACATCCGCCAGCTCCCTCAGTACCTGTGGGTGCATCCCATGTGGGCCCATGGATTTGTGGATGTCTAGCCTGCTCAGAAGGTCTCTAATCCTTTCCTCCTTAACCAAAGGAAAGTCCTCCCTTCTCTGTACTTTCTCCTTCATGTCCAGGCTGCAGGATTCAYGATTCCTGAAACTGTAACTTAATATAGAACTATCTATTTCTTTGGCATGCTTTTGGCTTTCTCAGTGGTCTAATTTCTAAACCACCTTGACAGGGTAAAAAAGAAGGTCTGTTTTTATGCTTATGAATATTATAAGTTCWGGAATGCTTATCTTGCTTATTACACTCATGAAGTGTTTATTAAGTTTGTGTTAAGCTCTGTGCTTAACGATGGTAAGCTTGCTGAAGTAGGCAAGAATGATATTTTATTAAATAACTGGTGCAGATTTAGAGAGCTCCTGTTAGCCTCCAGGACATATCTAGAGGCCAATAACAAAAACAGGCTCACAAACTTGGAAAAAAATCTTTCTGTCAGCCTGATTGATAGGTGATGCATAGCTAATCATAACTGTGCCAGYAAATCTGTCACTCTGTTTTATCTAGAGAGAATTGTCTTTTGCTCGTAAAGGTTAAACTGCCACTGTACCTTCTTAAAATCTCTATTCTTAAAAACTGTGCTAAGAGTTAAAATCCAGCTGCCGTATTTGACGCTGTCTGGGTGGTTTAAAATTTTAATAGATTTTTTTTTTCTCTTATATGTGGCTTGGAAAATGAAAAAGCATGAAGGATTTATATTTAACCTCCTAGAGTCTGTCTAGTAGCTCTGTGTTGTTTCTAAAACCAATTCACTCAGAGCTGCATCAGAACTATCACTGAAATTCAGAGATTGAAATGGAGATAGTAGCAGTAGTTCAGTTTCACTTAATTTTCCTAATTTATCCAAAAAAGTCTAGTACCTGAGTTGAATTTAACTTCAGGTGCTCCATAGTAATAATTCAGCCTCTGAATAGAAATAATAAATACAGAAATAATATATTAATCAAGAAATAACAAATACAGCTCTGATATGAGCTGTAACAGCATGATAAGGTCCCAGTGATATGGCTGCCACATGATTTCTTTTCTAGTTAAAACCCTAGGACTATTAAGTAGGAAAGCAAAAGGGGAAATGTTTTGAATGTAATTGTTTTAACATTTTTCTTGGGTAACCAATCAGCAAAAGTATTGTTTATTTAAAGGTTTAATTTTATTCTGRCATGTGGGTGCCTCAGTTTAATAAGGGAGTCTTACTTAGCCTACCAGTTCAAAGCAAACACAAAAACTGATTTTGTTTCATGAAACTGAGCACATTTTTGTTTTCTCTAACTTTCATCAGTAACACCAACATATGGTGTTTTCCCATCAGAAATGAATTGTGAAATCTTTCCTCAAGTCAAAACATAAGATTCAAGAGCATGAATAAGGAGAAAAATGGTCATATTAAAAATGATTGTTCTAACCTGGACAAAGTATAGCAAGATACTCCACCCAAAAAATCTCCTGAAGTTAATGAAAACTACAGCTTTAAAATCCTATGTTTTGAAATGATTTTTTTCATTTTTTTATTCCTCATGTAATTTACGCAGGCATTAATCTGATACATTAAGACTGTTCCTAAATGACTCTTTATCATCTGCTATACAAAAAGAAAGGCTCTAAAACCAATTTTATCTTAGAATAAGAGAGATAACCTAGATCKTCTCAATATAAAGTATGCTAAGCTATATTACTCCTAATTTGGATTGAATGAATGACCCATTTACCAACTCTACCCTAGTATATTTAATAGCTTTGCAGTCATGGAATAGCAGTTCAAGAAAAGTAAGAAAAATAAAGGGAGCTCCTGACAWTGCATGATTGAGCTATAGCAAATGTGGAGGATGCTAATGTGCCATGAATATTATTTTTAGGATTAAGGTTCATTGTCATTTTTTCCGATTCATAYAAACTTGTTCCTTCCATTTACGTTTTTTAAACACATAAAAATTGGCCAGCTTTCCAAAGTGGATTGGAAGAGTGTTTTTTCTCTCCCTTGTTTTTCCTAACATAGTTATACTCATTATTAGATCTCCCCTGCCAAGTTTCTGTTATATTCAGACAACCAGGCTCGGATTCATTTTCCCCACCCACAARACAGTCTGCTGAGCTCATGGCCAAGCAATCAGGTCACCTCTTACAACTACCAGTATAGTGTTTGATTGGCAGATACGTGTATTAAAAATAATGTTCTCTTTCTGGCTTTTATTTTCTGCTGTGTTCCTTTATCTTCCTCCAGTCACTCATTTACTAACTGTGGAAGTGTACGTATGTGMAAATAATACTGTCCCTGATCCCTTGCCCTACTTGTAACATTCTCCACTAAACTCTTTTTTTCAGAGCCTGGTATGTATTAAGCTTTGAATGCTGACTCTCCAGCACTTCTCAGTTGTATGAAACTGTGCTGTAACTCTTCCAGCTCAAGCTGTAGCATTCCCACCCGTGAGTCAGGAACTGTCCATTCAGCTTCCATCCTTGGCCTTGGGCCCTGGCCTACCATTAATACTATAAAAAATTGCAGGCTGGATATTACATTTCCCGGCTTCTCCATTAGTGACATGCACCCATCCACCCACCAGCTACCCACACAGACCTCTAAGTGGCAGCCTGCCCCAGGCTGGATGGCCACAGAATTTTCTCCGCAAGAAAAAACAAGCCTCCAAAATGACTCTGCAAGTGGTTCCTTGGAGGAGGGGGTACACGAGTCCTAATCAGGCTTGGGGTTTGAGTCTATTCAAGCTATACAGAAGCACCTGGGACAGAGCTGGGATAGGCCCTTACGTATACAGACAAGGCAGAGGATAACTTCGAATGCTGGGACTACAGCRACTGTTGTACCACCGCTTCTTTGCAGTCTCATATAGGTGAGAGTAGAATAAGACAGTTCAGGTCAATTTATGTTCTGCTGGCTCAGGTCCGTGCTTTTGGGTTGAAGTTCTGTTGCAGTGCAACTCTTGCAGCTTCGTGGGAATCCCTCAAGGGATCAGTCCTAACTAGGCGTTAGAGCCAGTAGTCTATTTTCTGAGGTCAGCAGCTTGTTAAGTGGCCTGCAAACGGTGCAGGAAGTGGCATGGCTCCCCTTTCTGCCAGCGGGTTACCAAACACGTAACCAGCCAGAATTCCTTCTCAGTTACAAAAGGGAGTCATTCTTTCTAAGGTTTTGATAGCTACTTCCTCATCAGTTCAGTGTCCTTCCCTACTAATGCTGTATTCTGGATTTCCCTTCAGTTGTGATGGATCTTAACTTCTATGCGTCTTTTTAGGTTGTCTGTTGATTGTTGCTTTACCTTAGCGCTGATGTCCAAGGATACGTCTAACATATGTCAGTAAATGTACCTGGGTAGTTGCCATTTAGTTGTTTAATTCAGGGCAATGAACTAGCGGGAAAAAAAACAAAACAAAATCGCTTTTCATTTGGAAGAAAAGGATAAAAAGTCACATAAACTTTTTTTTGGAAGGGACTTGCTTTTTAATCCAATGAAGTCATGTAAGCAAAGAAGATGAGATTCAGTTACGTGATGTATCTRATAATGTTACTGTAGGTGGTTCAAGATGCCATACTCTTATGTGACTGGCAGCATGAACAGGCTGAACTTTGCATCTCATTTAGCTCAGTCAGTACTGTAAGCATATTAACATAACTAGAAAATGCCTTTTGGAGTGGAGTCTCTTTGCCACATGAATTGAAGATCCTCTTCCTGTTTTTCTTTAAAGAATTTAATTTTCTCAGTATTAGAATAGCCTACCTCATATTCTCTTCCTATCAAGGCTCCAGGATACATACTAGCAGCAATTTAAAAATCACCCTTCTATTTCTGTACCTAATAATAGAGAGTTGCAGGTGATCTTCTGGTGCACAGATTCGCCTTTTCCTACTGTTTTTCATTGTGACTCTTTCACTGCTCCTTGCAAATTAAGGTTCACTTCATTAAACTGGAGAAAGTATTATTTTCCTGTGTTCAACTTTCTTAGAATCAGTACCAAATATTTTGCATCAAAGAGAATGAGTAGCCTCTAAGCCAGAAAAAAAAGGGGGACTGTTTGATATTTTATCTTTTTGTTATGGAAATAAATTCAAATAATGAATAGTAATAATAAAAGTGAAAAACAACAGCAACAAATTCACACATCTGATCCACTTAATTTTTCCAGTACTGACAATTCATTTCTCTAGGTACTTTAAGATCTCAGTTTTATCAAATGGAAGCATCTCAGTACACTGCAGGGTTAGTGTGACATTTACAAGTCTTTTGAAACTAAAAGTAAATAGTTAACATTTTTTTTCCAGAGTGATTTAAACCTAAAC
Organism: Rhea americana; assembly: GCF_003343005.1. Lineage (NCBI taxonomy): Eukaryota > Metazoa > Chordata > Aves > Rheiformes > Rheidae > Rhea > Rhea americana. The sequence goes on from NW_028186745.1 coordinate 1,659,856, forward strand.
GTAAATACTGGATGTCTCATCTAATTAGATGTAACAATGTTTAATAGATCATTTCCAAGTGTTATTGCTAGAATCAGTTTCAGAAACTTCTGGACATATATGTCCAAGAAACAACTTGAAATATTGAGAGTTTGTTTGTTTGTTTGTTTTTCCTATGCTCGGAAATTCTGTGATTCAGTGATCCACCCCTAATCTTCTGTCGTCACTCTGATCTTAGTTTTTAAGTGTACACAGAAGTCACTGGATAAGTATTTGGAATCTTGATATAACAGAATTCTGGAACAGTATATCCAGCAATATATTTAAGTCTCAGTCATATGTTCTGCTATCAGAGAAAAAACCTAATAGCAACTGCTGTATCACTGCCGGTTAGTTCGAGTGCTTGGTATTTCAGGCTAAAGATGAGATTAATCACCCTGGAAGTAGCAACCACTTGTAACAAGAATAAAGGTAAATTTTCAGTGATGATTAAGTGATTGTGACTCCTAGGTCCAGCTGACTTTCAGTGAGGCTTAATTTTAACTCCCCAAATCACTAGTCAAAAATAGATTTAGACTTCTTAGTCACTTGCACACTTTTGAAAATATGTTTCCCAAAAGATACATTTAGGCTCTTTGCAAATGCACGTGGTCTCCTTGCAAAGGTAGTTGAAGAGAGTGTTTGCCTTTTGGTCAGACTATGCAGGAAGTCTATGTGGTTATGGGTATTTRCTGCAGAATCCAGTTCTTAGATGCCTAATCGAATACAATGAGATGGCCATACCATACTGCTTTATGACCTTCCTCCCCCCACCCCAAAAAGRTTTACCAACACATTCAAAAATGGATAACCTGTGAGGAAGGGACAGTAAATAAGCAGTTATCTCACAGGCCTAGCAGCCACAGCTTTTTTGCCTTCCGCAGAAATGGGGGCTGCTAATAAGTTTGCAGAATTATGCCATAAAATTGTATTTACCTCCATCGGACTGCAGAAATACCCTCCCAAAAGAAGTCTTTGCAGTTTATCYGCTCATGGCAAACAGCGATCTCTGCCGTTCTAAACCTCATACCCCTGCTAACACTCYTGCATAAACTGTTACGCCTAATTGACATATTCATGAGCTACAACACCAACCAGTAACTGAAATCATAAACCTTGCACATGGTAACTGTGCGTGCTGAGACACTGCAGGACAAAATCCCAGTAGCATTACCTACACTTTTATATAGCGGCAGAGATGTGCGTGGCACTGTGTGAAGGTAAGAATCTTTTTATGTTATCACAGAGCGACCAGGGACCCCTGATGCTGATCTTTGTACGTGCCTATGTGAAAGAGGTTGCGTTCCAGTAGGAAACAYTGGAATGGATGGCAGGTGGAAAGTGTTTTAATCATCATTATTGGAAYGATCAGATTAAATGGTAAGTGATCAGCCCCAGAACACACAAGAAGTCTGTGTCAGAGCACAGAATTATGCTTTTGTTTCTTGTGAACGAGGCTAATGCCTTTCTTAGTAGACTGCCCTTCTTTTAGACAACAGAGACACTTCACCATTAAATCAAAATAGAATGAAAGCCAAGCAAAAGCACCACGGGCACTTTTTATTTAGTAACAGTGGTGAATAATTAATTGAACAAATGACAAAAATGCATCACTCTTTCTCTTAAAAATTAATTCTTGCTACTAGATATTTTAAGCAGTTGCATTGAATGCCCAAGACAATTACATCACCTGCACTGTTGTGACAGTAAGGAAGAAAGACAAAGGAATAATAACCGAACAAAAAGAGTGTATGAATTTCAAATAGAGAGAAAAAGATAAAATAATAGTGTTTTATTAATAATTCTAATTTTATATATCCATAAAGTGATTTTTAAATAAATTATTAATTCTCAGGAAGTCAGCAGAAAAGTATTCTCAACTTTTGTGCAAAAACCTCAATTTTTATGGAAATCCAGGACATGGACAATAATTTGAAAGCCCTTACTTGATGTTTTTGCTGAATCTCTCCCACAGCTGTTTCAGTTCACTGGAGGTAACTTCCATCAAAGAAGCCTGGCATTCTGAAATTTGAGAGAGACTTGGTATTATTTGAAGCAATTAAATGTTGCAGTGCTACAGGGGCTGTCTGCTGTCTGCAGCACCTATAATAGGGCTTTTTCTGAGACCAGTTGTTGATTTCACTTAGGCGCAACACATTATCTGTAGCTTTGAAAATTAAACTATTTATTCTGATGCCTCAGTGTGAGTATTTTTTTTTATTTGAGAATGAACATTTCAGCTATTCCCATTTTGATTCAAGCTGATGTTGTTCAATATATATAGACAACGCTTGATGTACACAAATTCTGTGTTTAGAAGGAGAAACAACTTTCCCATTGCTGTAGGGGTATAATGTATTTCCTACTTAAGACCAGTTTATTCTTTGGAGAGATACTGAGGGTAGTAAGGAGACAGCTTTTCACTTTTCTGCAAAGAAAAACAAGGCTCTGCTATCCCTAGAGTCTAATTCTGAAAGACCCTCATATACAGTGTCTGAGGAAACATCTGTATGTATTAGAAAAGAGTAGTAGAGGTTTCACGTTCAGTTATTCTGTCTCCCTCAATTCTGCATGTTTGCATAAAAAGTTGAGAACTCAGTTCCTCCATAGACTTCTCCATTCAATTCAAGGATTGTTTCAGCAAACCAATGTTAAATTAACCGTTGACATGTTAATTAACTGTTGGACCAYTGGGTCCAAAAACATGCTAGTACTCCAGCCCTACAGACTTTGTAGAAGCCAATGCCTATGTCAAAGGAAGCATAAACAGAGGGCTGTTGATGTACTAGCCGCACTGGGAAAAGGCAGACACTGCAAGCAACAGCTATAAATATCCTAGGAGACCTACAGTACATTAAAACAGTGAGGTGGCTCCTTTCCTTAAATATCACTTTGTACAGTTACTGAGCAGATACAGTAAAACTAACCAGGTTTATATTGTTTAGCTAGAAGCACAAGTTGCATATTTTYGTAGGCTAGAAAACTTACTGAAAGTCTTCGTGAGTATACAACTGGAATAGCACAGATAGCACTAGCAAGGATTTTGTGGAGCTTTTATGTTTTCTGACAGTTCTGTAATAYAGAAGAGCTGGCTGTCCAGGCTGCTCAAGATTAATTGTGCCTGAGAGCAATAGAAAATGGATCTTTAACTTTGCATATTACTGGTTATCAAATAGAAAATGCTCAAAAGCTTTCCTCTGTCTGCAAAAAGTGGTTGATAGTGACTTTTTTCCTCGCTACATTCCTTATTTATCGGTGTTAATAGCTCAGAAAGCTGCTATTTTCTGTTGCATACATAAATGGCCATATACTCATTTTCACATAGATTTASTAAAAAGACTAAAGTTTGGAAATGGCAAACACCTTCAGGAGCACTGTACCCCCCTCACCCCTAGCGCATCCCTGACATCTTGTCTAGGCTTATGTGATTGAGGCAGGGAACTGCAAGAACAGAATGAGTGACTTAGTTTTCCTAAAAAAATAAGTTCTTTATCTGTCCCTTTAGAAAACTGTGTATGCAATGATTTGAAACTCAGATATGTTCTTTGTCTTTGAGTGCCTGCTCTGTATCTCCAGATCTTCTTTGCAGAATGTTGTATGGTCTCAGCTACTAGTAAAGTYCATGGGAACTAATCTTTCAATGTGTAAGATCTTAAGTAATGCCAAACTGTAATTGTTGACAGTCTGAAGTATCTCAGATTGGACCTCCCATGTTAGTAGATATTATTTACTTTTGTCTCTATGTCTCAGCTCCCTACCTGCTAAATGCAGATAATTCCCTCAAATTTCACATAAATTTTATGATGATAAATGAATTGTCTGAAAAGCAGTCAGATTCTGTGGTRATGAGTATTATAGAAAAGCCCAGGAGGAAATTAATAATCCTGTTTTCAGAGCAGGACTTGAACAACATGCTTTAAATAAGGCCYGGGGCAACATATTGAACAACATGGCTAAGAAAACCTATTGAACAGCTGCTAATTAAGYCCTTTGGATGCCCTGAGCTAGATAGGGGTCCTCTGAAGAGAAAAATAGTTCATGATCCTGTAATTAAAGGCTATCTTATAATTCATGTGCAAAAGGTGGCCAAATTAAAGTTGCAGTRGTAAACTTGATTGTGTCAGTTTTTAAGTTTTGTTAACTTCACAGTCATGATAATATTCTTCTAASAGACGAAATGGCATGAAAATGTAGTGGAAACAAAACCAAATCAATGTCATTATCTTGACATATACTTGGTTCATTAGTAAGATTGAGACCTTAAGAACCAAACCACATTTCTCTGCTGTGTTGATTAATAAAGTAAATAGCAGTAGCAGCAGGTTATTTTCCTTCTATTGGACCAACACTGAATTGGGATGAGATATGTATTTTCTATCACAACAAATATGAGATTTGGGAATTTTAGATTTTATTTCAGACTCTAACCAAGAAAGTTCCCTGGAGGGCACAATCTTTTATATCACTACAAARCCCACTCTTTTAGCCATGTCCTGCCTCTAATCTATATCATCTTTTCTCGTTTCTTTTCTTCACCATGCAGGTTCATTACCTGGATGCAGGCTTCTCACCATGTCCAGTGAGGAGACTGATCTGTGTGGCCTAGGCAGAGGTCATGGTGCCAGAACGGGGACTTCTGATAGTGGCAGACCAGACTTTGACTGCTGCTATTTCCACTCCAAGGTCTCTCCCCACTGTTACAAAATATTGCACATCTTTTATACTTCTCTCATGTTGATTCCATCTTTGTTTTAGAAGTTTCTTTGTAATTCCCTGTTTACTATTTAATCCATCTGATGGTTTTCTTCCTCTTTAACATTGATCTAGTTGGAGGCAAACACTCTCTCTAGTAATTTTGGGTTTTCCATTCACATGCAGTCTTGTGCTCCTGCTCCTGTCTTGACCACTGTTGTTATCCAGGCTGTGCTAGCAAGGGTGGACTATGTGAGTACCTTCTTATCTCATAGCAACCTTCTCCCTCCCCCCCATCCCAATGGGAATCTTTCCCAGCCTCCTTGTCCTTCTCCTGCAGCTATGTCCAGTCTTGGTTCTGCAACATCTCCCTTCCTGCAACCTGACCAACTTGCCGCCACCTCCCCATCACTTTCTCCTGATGCTGCTCTCCTTCCTTACCCAAGCAGACCCTTTACCAAAAGTTATGATTTCTCTTTATGAAGAAAGCTGCTTTGAGGAGTGAACGAAATAATCCAGCCTAGTAGAAAAAGATGATTTATCCTCATCAGCAATTAAATGACCTTCCACCCCCATGATATTGAAATAGCAGAACAGAGTTAAYATTAGCATTTCTGAAGGAGCTCAATAGCAAAATTAAAGTCCAGACAAAGCTTTGAGGCCAGGCTACTAATGGCACAGTGCTATCACAATCTTGCCTAAAACTCAATGTAACTGACTGCAGTCAGATTATATGCGTGCATAAGTAGTTAAACAAAGCCACAGAGCTTGAGGWTGGCCCCCTTATACTACTTATTTTTCTTTACTACTTCAGCAGAACAGAAAGTAACATAAGATGCCTTCCACACTGCCCACAGAGGAAGGATGTACAGCCAGACTGACCATGAGCTTTCTGTGCTGTTTCCAGACTCCTCCTTTTGTGGCCACCCGTGATAAATGGCAGCTGTTTGACAGCTGTTTTCACATTATTTTCCAAGGAGACAGTTCTGTGTAGAACTGCTGGAGGATATGAGGCACTTGAAAAAGCATTTTTTCAAAATCTTTGCATATCACCCCTGGCAAGAATTCTGTATAGTTCAGCAGTATCCTATGGGCTAACACCACTCTGGTTTGAAATGAATTAAATCTAAACCATTCACTTAAGTCATGTAAAACCTGAGAAATCTAGATCAAAATTTTAGTTAGTGGAAGAAAGCCTTTATTTTTTTTGCTTGACTGTTTTGTTTTTAAGAGCTCTAGGAGACACAAAGGAACRGAAAGCTTCAAGGTCCTTATTTAGCCCCAAAATAGAGTGGTCAAAATAGACAAGGTCAGRGATTGCCATTTGTATAAAACTCTGTGACTAGTTGATCAGCTTTTTAAAAATTATTTTCTGGCCAACTGCACTTCAGAGAGCATCTACTTTTTCTCTCTTCCTATTTTAATTTTTACTGAAATGTGAAGCAATCTTTATAACATAAATAAAAATAAATTCCACATTTCACAGAACAACTTTTCTTCTTCTGTTGGGCTGGTAACAAAAAATTCTCTTTCATTGCATCTAATACCAGAGCATCCAGCTACAAAATAAACAGAAAACAAAATAARGCAGAAAGAGGAAATTATGTCCTTTTCCCAGCTGAACAGCCATAGTGCAGTCAGAAGAGTATCATGATGTAAAGTAAAAAACTGCCCAGAGACTAAGCTCTACTTCACAGCACATACACATACATATTGTGAGATTTGCAAAGCCTGTGCATTTTTTTCAAYAATTTCTATACAAGTGAGGTTTATTGAGCTGTGTTTGGAATACGTGGAGAATGTTCAGGTGAACCTATAGCCCTCACATGCTCTGGAGAGAGAGCCATTTGGCTAGGGATGACTATTAAATGCTTACTCTATGAAGTTTGAAAGAATTTTTTTACCTTTTTAATGCAGTCAACGCATTAAAAATGGATGTTTGGCTAACATACGACAAGTAAAACYAAGTTACTGGCAGCAAATGGCAAAGTGAAATGACTATTTATTTATGTGGATGACATTTTAGAAACTGTACCTTCCTAAATCTTTTATCCAGGTCTGACCACATATCTGAGATTCAAAATTATTTGCATACAAGTATATTACAAAACTTGAAGAATACATATTTTGTGATATGCCATTTCTTACTACCTCTTACAAAGCATTGTAAATAGCTAGCAACTGAAGCCTCAAAAACATGAAATGGTGAATGAGACAGACTTTAATTAACTTCTGGGTGAAGTATGCTTTTTTTTCCTTTAGACCATAGATAATAAGTTAGCAGACAACAAAGGGCCAGCTGACGAACAGGCAGCTGAGTTGTGGGTRATAGAGCTGAGAGGTTTGAAAGATGATGTGTTCTGCCTGACCTACATCTGAACTACTTTCAGCTCAGGGAGGGGGAGAGAGGATTATACTGAKCATATGAGAGTTTTTATTATAAATCATAAGTGATTTTCTTTGTTCTCAAAATAAACAACGGGTAAGAAAATCTTACATAGGATTCCTGCCTTTTTAGGGAAAGCAATGACAGCACRCAAAGAATTTCTTCAAATTGTTTTCTTTTCCTTTTGATATCAGTACCAAAAAGCTAGAAAAACTTTTTAATAGCTGGTAGTCTTTGTGGCCATGTTTGCTGTTTACTAATGTTGTCCTAGAGGAAAGCAAATTGAATGGTAGACTGTGCTGGAACAAACAGAGTAAGACTAGGAAATAAGATGTCCTGAAGGATTTTTTTCTTAAGTAGGAAGGAAACTTAGTCTTGGCTTAGCTGCACCACCAAATAAATAAATAAATGCATAAGTCAAGTGATAGAATTTGGGAAGGATTGCTAAAGATGCTGACAGGTGGAAGCAGATGACAGAAGACATCTAGAAGAATGAGACTGCATAATATCTTATTTTTTCATTCCTACAAGCACCATTTAAAYTCAGCTGAGATTTCAGGTGAATTGAATGTTGTGTTTTCCAAGCATAAGCATTCAGCAACATCTGATGATTACAGCAAACTCAACAGAGTTGTGCATGGTTAGAGGACAGCAATGCAAAAACACGTTTGTTGCAAGTAATGAGAAACAATATATGAAGATATGTACATAAGATAAACATATAAAGTTCCCATGTCAGTGTCTACATCAGAATTTCAGACTCCCTCCARTGATGAACCTCTGCATTTAATTCATCAAATTCTAATCTCACAGACTTCTTGGTTTTAACTGGAGAGGAGATAGGGAAACTAGTTCAGTGACCCAGCGCTATGAAACTTGAGTGCTGGAAGCCTAAGACTTCATAAAAGTCTTCATAAAAGCAGTGTGAACTAAAATCTTTATTCCTGTTTTCTGCAGAAACAGATACCAAGGTTCAGATTCAGAAAGCCTATTAGGTGTTATCATGCTAAATGTTGTAGCACGTGCAATTACAGGTTAATCAACATGACATACAAGGGAAGTTRCATACATATGAACTTACATATGTATATATTACACACTAACTGGGAGAATTAGTTTCCTTAATATGGTTTCCTAACAGGCAGCACAATAGACTCAATGCTAGTCAAGCAGAAATGCCAGGAGAAATGTCCTGCATAAATTTAGGACTTGTGACTGGAGCACACTGTTTAATTTATCCTTTTGGCTAGATACGACTCAATCAATCAAGTTTTTCTAATGCAAAGTTATACAAAAATCCTGTAACTAGACAGAAATCCCAGAAGCATATCTTCATCATTGAACTGGCAACTCTCACTTCCTGGGTAAGCTCTTTAAAGACTGAGCAGTTCTGGAAGGGAAGGGAACCTGAAACACCATTTCTTTTGAGTAGAAGTAACTGTGGCTCCTGTGCTTTGCGCTGACCTTCATGCTGTCAGGATGTATTAGGTGTGCTGTGACGCTTACCACATCAGACCTCGGGGGACTTTGGTACAGGGATGCCTAAGCTGTGAGCTCCTAACAGCCTTAGGCACTGAGTCATGCAGCTCTGTCAGCTTGGTGGCCTGTCTTAGCACGCACAGTAGCAAAACTTTAGGCACCTACTTAAGCTTTGTGTTGAAAACTTTTGATGCCTGTGCTGAAGCACTGTAGCAGCAAAGCAGCATTTTTGTGAATCCCTTAGAGTTAAGTATATGAATGCAGCCAAAAATGAAATTGAAGTGCCACAATTCCTATGTGAGTCTCTGCTTAAATTCCCTGAAATGAAACTTGCCTCTTTCATTAGGAATGCCTGTCAGCATGAAAAAGATTTAAAGGTCATTGGTTTGTAAAGTGGTATGAAGAGAATCTCAAGACTTGTAGAGCAAGTCTTGCTGAGGAAGCTGAAAGGAAAGGGATCAAACATCTTAATTCTCCTGGCAGGCTCCCTGAGTTCCTCTGGTGCTCTTCTGTATTCATCTGTACAACTCTCATCTGAGGAATCTTGTGATCAGGACATTCTGCCATATGGAAACACCCACAAAAAAAGGCTATGAGTGGGAAAAGTTGTATTCTTGGTGGAGGAGGAAGAGATAATGCATTTATTTTTCTTAAGGATGTGTATTTACATTAAGTAATTTTGAATACTTGTTTGAAAAGTAAAACCTGAACTTTATTCATAAAATTAGAGTTTTATTTTTTATTCTGAAGTCTTTGAGAAGTAACATACACTAAAGATTACTACAGTGTGCCTCTAGCTTAAATTCATTTTAAAGATACAGGTGAATTTGGTGTGGTAGATTTTCTGTGGTTTATAAAGACTAGAGACCAGTAATATCCTTGTTGGAATTAACAGGGAAAAACTTTAAAAACACAAATGTTTAGCAGACACACATTTATCATTGAATTTCAGCATTAGTGGAATGTCTTTTGCACTTCAGGAAATTTTTCCTTTCACTTTTATGAGGCATTTCAAAAACACAGCAATGGAAGTCTGACATTAGTAACAGTTTGCAAAAATATCACATCCATAACTTCAACGTCAGACACCATACTACAAGATGATAGCAGCCCTCTGCAAATATGCCAAGAGCTGAGAGAAAATTTTCCCTTAGGAAAAAAGAATATGAATGTGAATGTAGAAAACAGTTGAAAAAAATGTRATGGAAAAATATTTGCCTTCTCCTTCATCATTCAGATAGACATTGATGGAGCTAAATCCTACAGCTGTTGTTAGAGGATAACAGAGATATTAAGTAATTTACCCTGAGGGACCCCACTTTATAATGATCCTATGAAACAGTGAAGTTATGCACATAGCCATAAAGGTCTTTTTCTCAGCTGTTAAYATCAGTATAAAAAGCAGATGTGTGTGTAAGATGAGTCATGTTGCCTGTTGTACTGAGAAGTCAATTAATATGAAAAAGGATTAACATTGCAAAGTATAACTCTATATAAGGATCTCATAAGTACAGCCTATTTGTTTTAAAAAAATCCATTTGTATAACTGTCAGCACTCAAAGAAGTGGCCTTTTAGCTTTAACATTTATGTACTGTTAGACACATGGAAAGGAAATTGCAATGTCCCTTGAATTTTGCAAATCATCAAAAGGTCAATACAGCTGTCTTCATTCTAAAACTGTTACTGGGCTACCTTGACATTAAAATGGTTTCACCATTGTTTTTACCTCCTTTAGTCCTGGATTTCTGTCAGTCTTTCCCACAAGCAGAGTTTTGTCCCTGTAAAGCAAGCATGCCAGAGAACTGCTGAATCTGGTGGGACTTTTATTCTTTCATTGTTTTCATGGGGGAGGTATATCAAAATGGATTTTGTGTAGGAAGAGGATATCTTATTTATTATTAGTGTGGAGGGAATGATGGATTGTTCATTCTGATTTAAAACCAATGGAAGAAGGAAATAAATTTTGGTGGAGTAGTCTCCACCTCTGTATTGTTTTTCTTATATCCTAAGTTATCATAATGTCTGTAAAACTGGCAATTAGTTTTAACGATCCATTTGTTCCACATTATTCTTTGAAAGGGTGTAGCTTATCAGGATTATTGATAATATTCTCACAACAGCATCTGAAGACTCAAATCACAATTCCTCTTCTAAATAGCAGAAGGAAAATTCAGAGACACCACTTTGGTCTTTCCAAATGTAGCATCTCAGCTCTTAAAAGTCCTACACTTGGCTCTACTGGGGAGATTCAGAAAGCTGTAGTTAGGCAACTGGGCTTTCTATATAGCCAATAAGATCTTCTAGGAGACTTCAGAGAGCAAYTCACAGTGACAGGTAAGAAATAAGTGTGTCAAAGAGATGAACCAAAAAAACTAGAGAGGAATTAGGCTGAGAGTGTGGGAATATGGAGCTGACTCCAAAAGCTGCATCACTGACACTCAGAATCCACTCCTTTTTCTGTATAAAAGCCTTGTGGCATCTAATGGATTAGTTATTAAGCACCATATCCAAGAGGCAGGAGAGATGAAGATCTACTAATGACAGATAGAGAATCAGGGCACAGACTTGTCTAGGAARGTTGTCTTTCTTCCTGCTGAGGTTCCTTCACAAGTCTGTGTAGATAGACGGACCCACTAGGAGAAAAGAGAGTGAGACTATTTAAGCCTTGAATTCCCAGTTACAGCAAAAGGATGAGGGTTCAGACTCCCTCTGTCAAGCCTTTTTTACTGTTTTGAGGTGACTTGCTTAGTGTGACTTGTTTTTTATAACCCTTTTGAGACACAGAGCTCCCACTAGATCTGTAGCTTATCCTCTGGAAACATTTAAAGCTTAGACTTAGAGCTATTAATACCACATAGAGCAGAAACACCGAACTCTTACTGTTTGAATGACCTTTTTGAGGACAGACTCCTAATTTTTAGGCAGTGCAATACCTAAATTCTCTGAGTTGTGTTCTTAGGCTGATTCAGGAGCTTGAAGATTTGAAGACAAATATGAGGCCTCAGATTATTATTTTAAWTTTTTTATTTATATTGCTAAAGTAACTTCCACTGATTTTTTTTTTTTAAAGTAGCTTAAACATTTTGTTTTAGTGCATTATTTTCAGTGTTCTCAAAGGATAAGAGCTGGCTGCTTCTAAACAGAATTGTATTTTACCACTGAGTTTAATCAGAACGAGATCAAGTCATAAGTAAAAGATAGATGTCACCATGAAAAAGAAAAAAATAATTTTTTAAAAAGTTCCAGGTTCTTTGTGAGTTTAATGAGAAACTGTCTTCAATTAAATAAGGCACCATCAGAAGAGAGCRTAAGAAAGAAGCAGGAAGCTCCTGAGGCTGAGACAGACAACAGAAGCTGGAATGAATGATAGCTTTGGAGAAGCTCCTAGTCATAAAATCAGAGCAGACCTTGTGGGCTGGAGATTAAAGTTGGCCTGAAGACATTAGAAAGGAGAAAAAAAGGCTCTTGACAAAGAGTTCTGCTGAGATTAAATAACAAAGAAGTGTTGTAGGACAGGGCTCTTTCTTCCTAATATTAGATTTAAACTCTGGGATTTCAAGCAGAGGAGGAGGCGGAAATTCCATGTGCTAATAATAACAGCTTGGAATAGGAGAGAGTGTGTGTAACACCAGCTCTTATTGCAATAGYGGGGGGAAGGGAGAGTTTGGCATGTGAGCTGCAAGGACATTTAGGCTCTTAGACATTAAGTTCATTAGAAACCAAAGCTCTGTGTTCCAACAATGCCTAGAATCTACCTGGAATTTTTAAAATGAAAATCTGGGAGGGATTTTTAGTTGTCCACTTCGTCTTTCCTTTTGACCACGGTTGCTTCTGGGTTAGCTTCTTTTCCACAGTACTGATTCAGCAATGGGTGTCAACATGTGCTCAGCTTCAAACACATCATTTGGATTATTCATCTCCTTAAGCCTCTTGCTGAACCATGGCCAGTACTGGGTGGTACCAGTTCACCCATACATGCAAAATTAATGAAATTAGATTTGGGCTAATGAAATTGAACAATTATAATAGGGAGCAGTCAGTYATCCTTATGAGTGTGTAATTTAGACTCCAATTCTGATATCTGTTCTTATTAATTCTTCCTGATAACAGATAATGCAGCAGTGTCTGACAAATGGCATATTCAATAACTGTACCCTGAAACAGTTATTTTGAGGGTATGTAAGTGTGAGTCCTGCATTCTTGATTACTGTTAGAAAGAATGCTCTTAGTGAATGCCAGTTTTTAMACAGCACTAATGATAGAGAAGAACAGTGAGCCAAGCTTGTGTTGTTGCTGTGCGGTGGCAGTTGACACTGCCTTTGAGACCAGGCATTGCTGTAGCCACTTCCTCCGTTGTCGGTTCCCTGACCMATCAGAGTCATTGTGAGTATTTCCACTTTGTTTAGATTTTTGTCTTCTCATTACCAAGTRCCTTTCAGAGTTAAAACTGAATGCTGTAATGAGGTGACGTTTTCAGCGTGCATTTGCCAAGGACTGAAAGGTTACAAGGGTCCTAGTTTAACAGCATCTGAAGCCCGAAGGATTCCTCTACGATGCAGWCCGAGTAATCTTGCCCCAAAATTCTCATGTGAACCCCAGTATCTCATAGCCGAAGCAGAGAATATCTTTTTGAAAGCATGTATCCAATACAACCAATGGAAATTTTACCACATGCTTTGSAAATTATTCCAGTGGTTAGTTGTCCACTCTTAAAAAAATGTGCCTTAATTCCAGTCTGAATTTCTCTAGCCTTAGCTTCCAGTCACTGGCCACTGGAATGCTTTTGTTGGATTGAAGTAAATAGTAGATTTCTTTTGTCCAGAAAATACATAGACAGTTTTAAAATCATCTGTTATCTTTCTCTTTGGTAAACTATTTCACTTTGAGATATATCCTCTGGGATGACTTTTGTGTCTCTTTTCTGACCCCCACCTCTAAATTTTCAATATTCTCTTTGAAGCACACRTGTCAGAACAACATACAACTTAGCAATGGCAGTCTCTCCAGYACTGTATACAAAGAGACTTTATCATTAATATCCCTTTTTCACAATCAAGGAGTGCTGGAGTCCTGTTTGTCACAGCTTTGCACTGAAACTTCATAAACACCTATATATCCATCGTGATTCCCACATTCCAGAATCACTGCTTGCCAGGACAAGCGCCACACTATATACCTGTGGTCCACTTAAACAATGTACCTAGCTCTATTTCAAGTAAGATTTTTGAGGAGAAATATCTTTTATTTTTTCAAAAGACATACTAAAACAAAAAAAAAAAAAAAAAAAAAAAAAAAAAAAAAAAAAGAGAGAGAGAGAGAGAGAGGTCTTGGGATGCCCCATAGGTGCATGGAAACTCTGATCAAAATCAGGTAGATATGTACCAGAAGAGTGAGTAGCCCTGGCATTAACACTCTTAACCATTTATAACAGGAAGAACCACATACACCTAGTCTCTGGTGACAAACCCTACTGTCTGTTCTGCGGTAGCTTTCCTCTGTTGCTGCTCGCTTACACTTTCTTTGACTCTTTCTCTGCCCGAGCTGTCTTGCACCTACAGAGGGTTTTGAGGTTTCTTTTTTTTTCTTTCTTTTCTTTTTCTTTTTTTATTTTTTGAACTTAAGCCCATTGATCCGATGAAAACCAGCACCTCTTACAGCAATCTTTGCCTCACTTTTATACCAGCAAGTCATAATGGCTCAAACAACCCTACTACTTTTAGCCTTTTAGCTGCATCAAATGTTTACTGGTTGTTTGGGACCAATTTGTCAGCTGATCCAGACAGCTTCCTTTAGATCAGCTTTGTCATCTGCAAGCCTTACCAGGAATGCTTTCATACTTTTTACAGAATTATAATTTCATATAACTTAATATTATCAAATATCTTAATACATCTGTAATTCCATGTTCGCAATGAAATAGAAAATAAGGATTGAAACAGAGAACTTTTTTTCCAGATTTGAAGTCATTTATGGTTAGGCACAGGTTATTTTAATTTCCCTGGTAGAAGTCAATCAAAAATAATGAATCTTGTTAAAGAAATTAATCCAGTTTTGCAGCTCGCTCATAAGTATTGTGACATGCTTTAGAGAGGAAACCTTTCTTAAATCTGTTTGATCTTGTCTTTTTTTCAACATTTTAAAACTGTCCCTCTTTTTCCTATGTAGGAAGAGAGAAGATTTCTTTCCTTGCCCTTAAAATTATTCACAACCCAAAATTTCAGAGCTCCACGTCTTTCAGCAGCTTAGTATGAATAGCTAAGGAGATTGATTATTGCAATATCCTGCAAGCCATTTAAGTATTTCTGTAACTTTAGGTACCTAATGAGTCCAATGACTGTACTAATGTGTTTTGTTGCACCATGGCCATTGTAGAATACATTTTACTGTGGTGTTTCTCATGGACTTAACCCTGATTCATAAATAGCTTATTTTTCTGCCTATGCTAAATGTTAAACYGAAGTTTTGTCAGGTATTTAAACAAACAACAACAGAAAAGACACAATAAACTGATCTATACTGTAAGGTATAGAGGAAAAAATGTAATATTTGTGATTGTCAGCATTGTCAGTTCCACATCTATCAGGCCTGTGATTTTGCTAATTTTTGTACTGAAATTGCAGAGATAARCGGCATCTGATTACAAGCAAACTACTCAACAGCCAAGAGTGAGCTGCAAATTCMGATTATTAATTCCTTTGATTCCCATTTTGTAAAACTGGAAGCTTTATTTAAGAAGGAGAAGTCTGGATTTTATCCAATTTTTTTTCACAGTATATGAAATCATTAAATTAGTGATGTAATTTTAGTTAAAAACATGCACAAAACATAGCTAGATAGTGGATATGAGTATTATCGATARTAAAATAGGAATGATATTGACTCTGACAGAAACATTATTAAATGTGATCACCAAAATATATATACATTGTATCAATAATCTAATCTGGCCAAATTCTACTATTTAAGGATTTAATGTGCAAATGTGCTTTTAGTGGCCAATACTACTATCATCATTTAATGTTTCCGTTACTAACACTGAAAGAGAATATACCAGAGGCATCAGAAGCACAAGTAGTGAAACACACACACACACACACTCACACACACAAACCTAAAGYCTTAAAAACACCATCACATCAGATGAAATCTTCCTACTGACCCAATGTGCTAAACCAAACTCTGTTCCTGAGTCACAGGCTCTTATCACGGTTGTTTTAGATCATCTCCAGCTTTGAAGTTCTACTTCCAGTTAAGGGCAAGGGATGAAGGGGGCTGAGCAAGGAGGGAAGGGGAAGGGAAAGAGGAACCCAGAAGCCTTTAAAAAACAAAATAGAACCTTTAAGGGTATATGTTCAAAGACYACTTGTATGTTCATTTTAAAAAAGGAAAAAATCAACGATGTCAGCTTTGAGAAAGATTAGAGATCAACTGAAGAAAAAGGAGGAGAGAAAATCAGAAGGAATTTTTTCATTGTCAGAACAGAGAACACCTAGGAGAAGCAGATCAGAAGTAGAGTTGGGAGGTGGAAAGAATAGGGGAGGGAGTTGTGTAGACCCCAAAGAATGTATAAAGGCAAAAGACACTAAGTAAGAGGTATTTTTCAAGTGTTCCTTTTCCAAAAGGTACTTGGCAAGTACATTGTTCTGTATTTCACCCTTATTCACTTAAATATTAAAAAATAGCAACAGAACAGAAGAATAGCAATAGAACAGAACTAGTCCTCTGTGTAACTGGTCCTCTGATTGATCTAAGTATATGTTATATTTGTTTTATAATCCAATTATAAAGTAGTTATTTGGGGCCAGTTTCTCTCACTGATGTTGATCTATCTCTGAGGAGAGATATATTGACTTTGTGGACTAATTCYAGATTTTCCCTGTGTGTGCTCTAAAAATGCAAGGCTAAAGCATATACAGAAAATAAACAGATCAAGGTTTGAGGGTTTCAAGCCTTCAACATGAGAATGAATAATAAAGAAAACATCTGTCATGTTCGCTTTCAAGACTTACTCAGTGGATATGTACACTGGGAAACTCATAATTTTGAACACAATGAAGACAACGGCTAATGAGTCAAAGGATGGGTAGTAAATTAAGTAGTGGATGTACCCATGTCATCATTGCCTAGAAATGGACAAGTGATAAAAACAAAGTAGAAAAAAAAATGAATATTTACTGGGTGCTTATTCAGGACCATGCTGAGGAAGCAAACTGATTTTGATAGTGAAATCAAGGTCTGTATTTTCTCAATAAATGCCTGGTGRTGTTTATTAACCTTTCTCTATCTTAGTAACTCAGTAACCATGCAATTATGCAAAGTAGTGTCTCTTACAACCCATCAGAGTGAAAAGAAGACATATTTGAACAATAAAATCCTGATTCTGCACCACTAAAGTCCATAGAAGGTTTGTTGTTAACTTTGGTGAGCACTAACATGCAATTATATATATCAGCAGCGGTACAGCCATCCTATTCTTTGACTGGGTGAAATAGTTCACTTTCTGTATCTTCAGGACTGCTTTGAACAACTGCCTTCCCTTTCCAGTAAAATGTGTCGTAAAAATGACTGCATCAAGAGCAGACATTTGCTATAATGGAATTAAAGTCATCATGTTGCAAAACATTGTTTTAAGATTGATATTTACTGCCTTGACATCAAATGTTTTGGCTTTACTTCAAAATTTTTGTATAGGCTAAGAATGCTTTGGTCTTAGGATTTTTATAGAAGCAGACTATTGTACTATGAATTTTTTTATGTCATTAGAATAAATTACTTTGTGATAGGGAGAAGAAGAAGGAATACTTCARTGGTTAAAAGGGACTAGATGTGCAGCCTTACTGTCTCCATAACTTTGCCCGGGCTATGGGAATGGGAAAGAGCAGCACTGGCAGAAGCACAGGAGAGCTGGGCAGCTGAGACACAGACAGGGAATTACTGCTCAAGGTGTGCCGGGGCAGGACCAAGGGTAACATTGTAGGTGTCTGATCACATGAATGTCTAATAAATTTGAAGTTGTTTGGTACTACACACATTTAGGTTGTCATACAACCACAGGAGCTTATTGTTACTGTCAATGACTGTATGTGCTATTAGGTGAGAGAGAATGCCTGAAATTGGTCTTAGGATGGGTTTACATGGTAGGGAGAGGCCAGGTAGTCAAAGTGAGGAGGACATCTGGGCTGCTGGACTAATTTATATGATCTACAATGACTTCCCTGCCCATATCCCACCTGCCTTTGAGAAAGTAAGCAGTGCTAAGACTGTGGTTTGGGTTAGTTGCTCTGTAGATTTGAATCCTTGGCAAAAAAAGGGTGCATAATTTCACATGTTGATATATGTCTTTGCTGCAGGATGACTGACTCTCTTTACAGTCCTGGATCACATTGGTTTTGTGTGATGTGAGGGAGGCAAGGAGGAGGAGGAGATTTACTGCATGACTCCACAACTTGTTTAAAAGATCAAAATTTATTACACAAGTTACAACAGTACAAAGCAACAGTCCTTATTAGCTCATTATTATTATTAGCTTATTCTAGCTCAACTAGAATACTTATTTTCCAATTACATTAAAAGTAATACTAACAGTAACTACCTAGTAAACAGAAAAGCAAGCTGTACCAAATGAATGAACTAGGCAAACCAATTGTGACTGACCTTACTCATGCGTTGCCTCAGCAGCCAATGTACACTCAACCCCGGGGAAGTACCTGCGGGAGGGCATCCCATCCTGAGGGCTTCCACAAGTTGGCAGACACACTGTTGCCACTCTTGGGCCACCAATAGCYCAAGACAGCTTCCAAAGCCAACCTATTTATACCCTTCAGGGGAAGGTGGAGGTGGAGTTGTGAAGCCAGTTGTAGTTCTCTTCCCAGTCCCTAGCTGTTGGCTGCTGCAGGGTTCAACTCTCCTCTATCGTTGTTATGATGATTGCACACAGCTGTGGGGTGAAGGGGTGGCTGAACACCTCCAACAGCAGGCTAACTGCCTTGGGCAGCACTGAAGAAAGGAGTTTCARTGACAGCGAATGACTGCTTTACTCTTGCGGTGGTGATCCCAAGGAGAGATCCCATAGCTRGGGTAAGAAGGAGTTAATTCCAATCTGCAGCAATTATTACTGCCCAAGCAGTCAAAGCAAGTGTGATCTCTCAAGGTCCTAACAGAAGGGGGTAAGTCCAGACCATCATAATTAACACTGCCTCAGAGGTGAGAAGAAGTGTTGTTTCTCAAGCTCCTGGTGCCTAGGGAGGCCCTATTTCAAATTCCTGGCATCCTCCCTCTCAGTGTGAGGCCMGGRAATGCAGACTGCTTGYAACTGGCACCAGATGGGGGGCAAGGGGAAGCTGGGAGCATCCCTCCACAGCCTTTAAATTCTACCTCAAATTTCGATCAAATATTTATCTGGATAATTTCTTYTTTCTCTTTTTTACTTCCAGWTTTTCATTTCCATGCGAGAACATTACCAAAGCCCAGAATACCTTGACTGGACTTGATTAAATCGGATAGGTGATGGGAGATACATTTATGATACCGTGGTTTCATGCTGCAAAAAACTTGGTACAGGGCAATCGCAAAATGATTATATGCCCTACTGTTAATGGAATCCACTTCATGGTGGCATTCTGACACTGCTCTTCCCCACAACACAGGGACTGTCTAATCCCACAGGCAGAGTGTGCAGGAGGATACAGGCAAACTTGTATTGCATGTATTATAATACAAAATTCTTCTGGATAGGCCTTAGTTTTCCCAGATCAGTCCACAGCAATGAGGAAAGGGAAAGGATCAATGAARGAACTGAATTCCCACTCACAGTCTGAAGAAACTTCACCAGTTCTTTCATACAAAAACAGTAACACCAGGATTCTTACTAGTACTGTGATAATGTCTTGGAATGATATTTATGTAAGATTCAAATGTGATATCTCTGCTTCAGACTTATGTTGTCATAAATGAGGGCAGAACTTGATCATATATCTCTTTCTTTAGTCCTGAAATTTCTAACTCTAAAAGATCCTGTTCTGCTTTTTATCTTGCACAGACCTCCTTTCCCACATTGTAAGGTTCATCTAGGGGCAAAATCTTTCTCCTCTTGCTACTGCTACGTCATTAACATTTCTTTTTTGAGCTGTCTGATGAAATCTGCAATTCATTTCAAGTTTAAGCTGATATATCTTTATTTCAACTCTTCTGATGTTATATTTTCCTTAAATTTTGAAAGAGTACTTTAGGAGGAATTGTAGACCTGATCTGAACTGAAGATAGAAATCAGAAGTTCAAGCCCCATCCACTTTTAGAGAAAGCACTTTGGAAATTTCACATCCAAGTTGGAATTCCCTGTATCATCAAGGGTTTATACAAGTCAAAACCAAATCTGGTGCTTTTTGTATGTGTGTTTCTGTCTGGAGCTGTTAAGCTATAAATGATCTCCAGTTCAGCTATCATTGCTCTTGCTTTCACCAAAAATATCAGACAGCGGTCTGGTTTTCAAAGTAGAGAGTTTTTATTGAGAGGTGTGTAACCTACTCTTCACCCTGTCAAGACACTGTACGGAGAAGTGTTTAGGGACAACGCAGAAATATTTCCAGTCCTGGTAGGTCACAAGATGTATTATGTAATTGAGACTAAACTCTGAATAAACATTTAAACATTTATCTGTTTACTCAAATTGAATCTGAATGTTGAATCTTCTGAGGTTCGCTTCTCCATATTTATAYGAAAAATGGGTTATGATAAATTACTGAGTCATCATGGAGGGATAGGAAAAGTTCACTGTGAGGCAGGCTAGCAAAATACCACTGGAAATACAGTATAAATTACTGACCACTAAAACTGTCGCTTTGATATCAGTGACAATGTCATTTTAATCAGAAGATCTGCTTTTGTGCCAGCTTTCTTTGCTGCCAGTTGTAAAGCTTAGGCATTTCCAGTAAGATTTACTAGTTTGTGCCTTCAGCAATAGGCAGAATTTGTGCTGCACCTGGCTGGCATTTCACTTAGACTGTCAGCAGGGATTCCTAGCTGTCTGGATAGAGTCAGAATAAAAAGGATGGTTTGATCTGATGAAGCTGTAAGTTGAAGTGCTTTTCAAGGGAAGGAAAGGTGCAAACTCTATAGAGTGCTTGCAGGTCCTGTGGCAGGAAACACTGCAATTCGGATTTGAGAAGCAAATTCAGTATATGTAATCAACCGTGATTTCTCCCTGATTATCTCAGAACTAATTAGGGAGTGTTTTTTACAGCTAATCAGAGGTATCTGGAAAGAAGTAATTTGCATAACTTCAAGTCAAATTATGTCATGAGGACAGCTGAGCTAATGTAAACTGGCATTTACTGTAAAATTAACATATATTCCATTGAAACAGGGRAAAAAAAAACCATGGAAATCTGCCGACTAGAAACTAGGAAGAGCAGTATTAATTGATGGAGTGCCATAGCTGTGCTACATGAAGCATATCAATGCATGAAGCACAGGAATGTAAATATGCAAAGGCCAAAATGTTTGCAGAAGGGGACTCGTTTGATAAAATTGTAAATAGCACAGATTCTGCTGGTAGTCTAACTGYCATTTTGTTACTGTATTTTGTCATGGTTTATAGTTTAATACTTCAGGGAAAAAAAAGATCCCTGCCCTCTCATTTTGAGGAGACTGCTTCTACTTAAAGTCCAATTTAAAATTAGCTACTAATCCAGTATTATAGCAGGTCTAGAAAAGAATGCTATACATGCTTTTGTTTGTCCCTTAAAAAACATGCAGTTCAGTGGCATTCTTGCTCATCTATTTATTCAAATGAGTGATTCTGAAATCAATTTTTATCTGTAGAGATGACAGAAACATTTTGGTTACATCACTTCAGACTGCCAGACTCCTGTCYGTCTCAGGCTGTAAATTGGACAAGTATCTTGTCTGTAGGCTCTGAACTGAGAACGAGCCCCACGTGGTGAAACACTGAAACCAGTCATTTTTCRTATGAGCCCAGTGGCTTGAACTCATTTACCACCATGGTGCTTCACTGAAGAAGAGGAGCTCCTTGCAACCTCAGATGTTCATCCACAATGCACTGTCCGCAGGGTTAAGGTCGAAAGTTAGGACTGTATTTCTTACAGGGAGCCATCTGATGGAGGGTGGATGGACAGACAGTTGAGTTTACTTGAACTAAACGCATAAGACAAATGATGTCTTGTGGGAACTTTAAATGCTAGTACGCATTATTAAACCTATGGAACAACAGCAGTTCTAAGAATATACTAAACTGGAGGTTGATAATAGCAATTAGGCAGGTCCCTTGAAGTTAAGGTATTGTCCCTCCACAGTATGTAYTGTTTCATAGGTACAGACCTGGGTAACRTTTTTCTTAATTAGGATCCCTCATCTCATAAAGATCTGGCACTCAGCATCAGATATCAGTTCTATTATAAATACTATTTGAAGCRTGAGAATTAGCTGTCCAGTCCAACACTGAGACAAAACACAGTTCTAGTGATGATCTGAGTCTCTAAAATGATTTTTCATCTTTGGCAAAACTAATTCACAAGCATTTAGATAATCGGTTGACTCCCYTGTAAACCTACTGACAAGCATGGCTATTTCATAAATACTTTCAAAAAAAAACTTTAATATTAAAAGCTGAGTTGGTGTTTATGYTTATACACAAAACATTCATTATTAAACACATTTTAAAGTAAATTATTCATATACAGATTATATAATTTTCAGGGTTTTCTTAAATATGCATTTAATTTATTGTTAGTCCTTGTATAAGTTCCTGTTTTAGAAATCTTTTATTTTAATGAGGGTCTGACTGGCATGGAAAACAGTGACCTTGCAAAGAAAATAATTGTATTCAAACCTTGAGCAAATGTTTAATCCCTGGTGATGTCTAGGTCCAGAAATTGTATTTCTCCTTTTCCCTTTAATATCATCTGTCCCCCAAAAGCACATTGTCTTAGTGTGAACTTACATATTATATTTCCCTTTCTTATTTTTCCCTCAGCAGTTTTCATATAAGCTCATAAACATCTGTATCTAACATAGCTAGGCCTAAGTCCTTTGGCATGAAATTTGCTTTCTCACAGCATTTTTAAGAAAATATAGAAATATCTGAAATGGAAAACACTATTCCTACCTTCCCATTAGGTCAATGAGATCTTGATTCTCTTATTTCCTTACGTTGAAAAMGACTGAATTCGTACAAACACTTTCAAATGGGCACTTCTACTTATGCTTACTAATCTACTAATTAAGCTTGTTCAAGTCAGCTGAKATACTTTAGTCCAAAATCAGTATAATAACCAGGCATTGATGCAAACAAATCAGATCCTGGAAATCACAGAAGAGGGATTTAATGATTTAAGACCAGTAAGCCTTAAATTACTGACTACTAGGAGGTTGTGCCAGGGAAAGGCTTGTGATATGCCTTTTTGGTTTTTACATTCTTTAAAATGTCTACTCCCGGTCACTGTCAGAGATGGGCCACTGACGTGTGTCTCATCTAATCTAACATTTCTTATGTTCTTATAAGTGAGCCTTCTGTCAAGGCACCAGAAGAAGGCAAGCCCCTTGAAATGCAATGTCTGTGTAACTTGGAAAGATTTCTTCCACTCTTCACACTTTTCCTTTTGTTTATTCCCTGCACATGAAAAAGAAAGAAATGTGGGTATGTAAAGAAATTTCTGTCTCTGTTCTAATCCTGTTCAGGGAAACTACACTTTCTACAGTGTGGTACAGCTTTCTCTGGAACTCCAAGATAACTCCAGGCCAGTGTTACACATGAATATGCAGGAAATCCTCAGACATTATTAGGGCACTAATACTTTTGGTTTAGCTTCTGGCTAATACTAGCTAGAATTAGCTTCTTAGCTAATATGAAGCCTTCGGTTTGCCTTTTATCTGTTTTTACTTTCCTCCTGTTTTTATTCATTCCTCCTATTTTAGCTGTAGCTGAGCACTTTGACTCCACTCCTGAGGGTGACCAGCTGCAGAGGCAGCTGTTGTCTGTGCTGTACCTTGGCCAGCCGTCAGGGAATGACTCTTCCTTGCCCATAGATATGTTGCTTTTCAGCCAACTTCCACTTGAAAAGCAAGAAAAAATGATTTTAGAATTACATAAAGGCAGTTTCCAGTTGTTGAATCTATAGAGCAAAACAGTACCTCAAGCAGAGAAATAACCAAAATATACTTTGAAGTCCAGTTTATTGTTTGCTATTCTTAAGTTTCAGGCTGATAGTTTTTTCACTTTCTGATATTCTCAAAAAATCCATGCAGGCTGTATCTATGTGATAGGTCCTAACAGAGGTCCTAGTAGAGCTTTGCAGATTCCAGGTACTTATGATATCTGCATCTGACACCACTGCATACTCCCCCTCTTCTTCCTCTGCTCTCCAGTTTTCATGCAAAGAGAAGACATGCATGCAGGCTGGAAGCAGTCAGGATTCATGCAGCTTGCTACATCTACTCTGCATTGCAAGTGCAACTAAAAATGTAGCAAAATATAGGAAAATATAAACAAGGGTGATAATTATTACTAATGCATTAGAAAACAGATAAGAATTTTTATCTTAATAGGAGCAAATAGAAACTATGTGATCAAATCCTGGCCACGTTTGGCAAGACACTAAGTTAYCTTGCCCTCCTTAGATTTGCCTGTTGAAATTGCTTTTACCCARCAAAAAAGAAACTGAGACACAAGAACTGCATCCCAAATGCATCATGGAAGAAAAAATCAGGTTTTTTTTCAAACCTTGCCAATTACTGCTTTATCTGTTATTTAAGAGACCCAGATACCTTGTGCTGCTAACTTAAAATACACTGACAAAAAGGAGCTATGGGATTTCTAGACTTGGATGATGGYTTAATTTCTGACTTTCATGTATGATGGTCAACAAGGTTCTGCATATGCTTGATGTTTTATCCCCATAATTTCTTTGCTTATCTTATTAAAGCATTTTAATGACCCCAGAGTACCACTATTCTATTTCTGAAATAAACAGGGAACATTAGCTTAATGTTATTTTCATCATGAACTTAATAGCTCAATGAAATTTAGAGGCTTCTTATACTAGCTTTTTCTACGAGAAAAATAAAACATCATCATTAAAGTAGAGCATAAGTAAGGCACAGTTGGTGCCAACAGTTATGAAGCTCATACTGATATTTCTTTTTCCCATTTCCTGCTAATTTGCCAGAACAGCTTTTGGTCTATCCATAAGTAGGTCTATGATAAACCAGAGATTAAATTGGAACTAATTCCATAATTAGTGCAGTTTCATGGTCATATGTTTGCAAGGCAGACTTGGTTAACAAAAAAAGCAAAAAAGCAGCTAGCAACAGCTTGGGAAAGCATGCATTCAATAATCGACCATGTATAAAACTATACCTTAGAAAATTCTAGAAAACATTGACGTGGTAGAGTAAGCCCATTGCCCCTRGATTTGCTTCATAACTTGTTAAAATAAGTGCGCTGGTAAAGTTGCCAAATGGACAGCTGTATCATGTAGYGACCGCTTGAAAGCCACTGGGAATCTGRCTGCACAGACAGCTCTCTGKTTTCCATGTCTGCTGCATGGTAGCAAGAAAACAACTCTATAGCTGATGTCTGCAGCATCCACAGGCAGTGAGCTATAGTTTCAAACTCTTGCATTTGGCATAGCTGAAGAAGTTGAAAAAAATCTGTAATGGAATAAACCACACATATGTGATGCTCTACATGTAAGGAATATTCCTTCCTGATCCCTAGTCTGAAGCTGTGAAATAGGAGATTTTATTACACGTATCAAATTCTCGCTTAGTTACAGATTTCATCATTGACCAAACACTCTCCAGCCTTCCTTTAAAATCTAGGCAGAGGATCCAACCGCAACATACACTTATGACTTGGAACTTATGCTAAGAAATGAGGTAGGGCTTTTATATACATTTGTATTACACATACTGCACTGTCTTCAAATGTATCCTTTATGTATAATTAAAATTCTCAGATAAAAAGAGTCACTGTCATATTTATGGTCTTCAAATTAAGATAGCACTCCTGAAAATAGATGTAAGCAAGTGAAATTTTCTTTGTATGCAGAATGCTGTTGTTTGTGAGAGAGCTTCCCACAAGGGTATGATTGCTGGGTCAGAGCAAACTTAAAAGCCTGAAGTAACTGTTTTTCGCAAAGGCATAGAGAACACTTAAGCTTGAATTTAAAACACTACTATAATACTATAGCTTGAAACTCCTCCTGTAGCAGTTTAAGCTTTTGGAGGCTATTCATATTTATTCTATATGCACCTTGAGCCTGGTGAAAAGCCTACTGGAACCTAGCAGAAGACTGAAGTGGACTTAGTCAAATGATTGTATAGCCCATTTAGCTTACACAATATTTTAAACATCTAGATTTTAAAGAATGTGTAGCAAACCTTTAAATACATTCTAAGCACTTCCAGTCCTGATGTCTACTCACATAAGGAATTTTGACCTCTTCCAGAGTGCCCATTTTCAGGCCTTCTAGTTACAGCAGACCTCACACCTAAGCAATATTACTTTTTCTTCTTCTTTTTTTTTTATTTTAATGCTGTGCATATAAAAATGATATGCAATGACTTTCATATTCTCTCTCCTTCAACTCCTAAGCTTTGGCAGATCACCAGAGCACCCAAGAAATATCTGGTGGAGCTAACTGAGCCCACTGAAACCACTAGTTGAGAAAGAACTTTGCATTTATTCCTTTTGTTAATATTTAATTGTCAATCTCATCAGAATGTCTTGCCTTTATTATCCACCCTTGATTTGACTTTCAGACTCTGATTTTAGAAACAATAGAAATACATTTTTGAGAACAAATGGCTGAATATGAGGAACTCAGTTATAGCTAGCACTCACTAGGTTCACAGAAGCATAGGCATCTGTCTACACCAAAAGAATAAATTGCAGATTGTATAGATAACAGTAAGATAAACTAGCTAGTTCCTTTGAAGAGTATAACTTAGATTATACTTTGAGTTGGCTGAGAAAAACATATAAGTTATTTGAAAATTTGTTCTAAGTGGTTTGTTCATATTGCAATCAGTACTGCTGCAGCTCTGATACAAATTGTAGTCTCCTCTTTGGAGTACAGCTCTGATCTTGTCACCACTGAAGAGCAATGACTTCTGAAGTGCCAGTCAAATCTGCTGTTCAGTCATGGGKAAGATGGAAGCAGGGTCATGGTATCTATTTCTCTCTTTCTGAATGGAAGAGCATGAAAATTTAAGGGTTYTTTATATGGTGCTGCTGTTTCTTCAGTGGCTAGAGAGAGCAGAACTTGAAAGAGGCATCAGAGGCTCTCCCACAGGTAGTGTCCCCACACTGCTGCAGAGCTGGGAATAAGTAGCAAGCACAAGAATTTAAAATATGTTCAGACCAYGTGTTAAGTATCTTAAATGATTAAATTAGTAAAAGAAGTGAAACAACAAGAAACAAAGGGAATTCTCATTAAAGCAAGGCAGCTTTTGCCTTGAAAATGCTGTTTCACGATCGTTTTATTTTATTTTACTTGCTTTATGATCTACTTCCCACTAAGCCCAGTAGTACCTAGAGCAGCAAGTGGGTGAATCCTGTCAAACCTTGGAGACAGCTATTACCTGTTCTCAGATATACAGTTGACATAACAGCTTTTCTACAAACACAAACCAAATGCACTTAAAGTGCAATCTGTAAAGCAATTGGTGAGGTATATGGTTTATGCCTGATGGGGGTGACAATGAAGTCAATATATACTGACCTGATTAACAGAAAAGAGAGTGCAAATGGATATCATAATATGTGATCGAACGGAAACTACACCAGCAAAAGACTGGAAATGATCTAAAGAGATTATTTTTGCTGCCTACCTGAACCACCACTGACTGGTAAATTCAGTTATGCAGGATCAAAGCCAACCAAAAACATTGTTCCAAAGAGAATGTGGAAAAATCTAGGGATGGCTTACTTAGCAATGACCCCTCCCTAACAAGTTTTGGAAAAAGAGTGGGAAGTAAAAGCATATGAAGATTTAAGTGATGAAAAGTTCCAGCCAAAGTGATTTTGGCGTGAGAGTCATGGAAAATGTACACTGGTAACAGGGGAGAAACTGTAGTTTTTTACAAGCAATTCTGGTTAAACCTCTTTGCATGTAACCTGGAGGGAGAAAAAGATGAATTATTTTGCTAATAAAATTAGTAAATGTGTGATAGATGCATTATTGCTAATTCTGCAGRAAAGTAGATTCTATCAAAAATTAGCAAGTATAAACATATATTTTTGTCAGACAGAGATGAAGATAGTGACAGAAAGTGACATTATGGAAGGAATGGTGGCAGTCCCGCAAAGCAGGGGATGGTCTGTGAGAGGACGGGAAGGTTGAGAGGGGGTTGAGAAGGCATTACAAGGTCAGCTGCTGAGTGCTTGAAACTAGCCTTGGACTCACAATTGGAATAGGAATAAATAYGTTGAATCCAGTTGAGTTGTTGCAAACATAAATACATGCAATACTACAGTAATGAAGATATTAAATTGCTCTCATTTCTTAATTATAGACTGATGCTATTTTTCCTCCCTTTATTACTTTGCCATAGACTGACTACTGGCCCGAGCTGGTTAAGATGAGACTGTCAGGCTACATCCTGATCAGTGGAAGGATACTGCACCCAGTGATGTTTAGATGCTTAAGATGACATCTGAAATTAACATTTTTTGTGCGAGTGTGTTATATGAAAACTGCATGCTTAACTATTGTTTCAGGGAACCTAACTGCTTTATATTCCTGTCTTCAGATCAAATCAGTAGAAGTGTCATTTCAGGGCTGAACAAAAAGGTTTATAAATGCTTAAGCTTTCAGCCTTAATTTCAAGAGATGGTGAAATGCTGTCAAGTGACCGATCTTTGATCTGATCTTCAGATATGTGCCCAGGATTTCTGCATTAAACTAAGCATGCTCTGTCTCCTGCAAGAAAGCTGGCTTTTTTTCCATCTGAAATAAGGGTAAACAAAAACTAAGGAAGCAACTGCTGAAGTTTTTTTCAGAGAAGCTCTATTTCTAAGCAAAACAGTAACAGTAGACCAGATGTAGCACACTCCATAAGGTGTACATATATACATATTGCACCCAGAAAAGAAACATCTGAAAATGTTATTGAGGTTGCAAGCAAAGAGACTAAGAAGTGCTATAGTTAAGGTTAGCAGTGCAACTGTAGCTTAGGCCTTTTTCATGAGTGCATGATGATAAAATTTTAATTATATACTCCTTTTTCTACAAATGCCCTGAAACACGCAAGGCATAGAGCATCTAATCAACGTCTTTCTACTTTCATCTTTCACTATGTGTTCTTATATCCTATTTACTTCACACTAGTCAAACTGCACTGAAAACTAAATTATTAGTTTCTGTAGTGCTCATCACCACATCATCTAACTGCCTGATAGCTAGTTCCTATATTTGCACAAAACATGCATGAGATTTGAATTTCTGCATTACATGGAGCCATTGAGGTAAGAATTTATCCACTGATTTTAGATGAACTGGGTACAAACTGATATTTCARTGTTTAATGTTGTGTTTCATCTTTTGTTCAAAGCTTAGCCCCCAAAGGCTTCAATTGCATCTGGAAAGGTTAAGCACTTCTGCAAATTCAATCCATATAAAATCAAGCATAATAACTTGTCTTTGTGGGTTGGTTGGTTAAAAAGTGACTTGATTAGCACCAGAGAAGAGCTGAATGAGGCTAAGATATGGCTAGAATCCAGCTCCTCAATTCAGCATTTGAGTACCTTGAGAATATTCTCACTCTTCCTGAAATTTCTTGCTCTTTYGTTTCAACAAACTTTTGCATGAAATAAGGCAGAAATCCCACAGTCTTTGTCCTATTCAGGGAGGATGTTTTAGTAAGTATGGAAGGCCAAACATGAAATGTGGCTTTCCCTAACTTCTGGGTATGTRTATTTCCTGCTTTTAGTACAAACTGAATGTATTTTTATATGCTATTTTGAATAGGAATTTTGGAAAAAAAATCATGTAGTACCCTGTTGAGGCACACTATAGTCATCAGCAAGATTGAATTCATTAGAACTGCCCAGCAGAGCAGGCAAAATAAACAACAGCGGTGGATTATCATCTTTTGCCTACACAAGCACTGAAAAGGCAAAAGGTTTCTGCGGGCATTTGCTGGCAGGGAACAACAGCAATGAGCAATACCCGCCAGACTCTGGAAAGTTTGAGTTCTCTGGTTTGCTTGCTCCCAGCACAATCTCTTCTGCTTTTCCCACTCCACCTTAAGGCTCATTTTCTTCCTGTTCTTTCACCTGCCCCTTTTTAAAGCCTGTTCTCCTTTTGCAGCCTAATGGCAGACACTGGAGCTGCAGATGGTCTCCRCAGTATGCACTGCCATACCAATGCCCCAGTCAGACAGAGATCAGGGACCTCAGCCAGAGTATGCCAGAAGTCTTGTACATCCCATGTACAAAGTTTCCTTTCCTGATACTGCATCTATTTCATCTCAGGATGTGGCTGAGGCAGGCATTGGGAGCTGGCGAGCAGCTCCGGGTCCTGCAGCTTGTACCTGATTTGAGGGAGTGGAGGCAGCCTTCCTGCTCTTGCCACGTCTGAGAGTGGTATTTGTACAAAAAGTCCCACTTAGCACTTTGAAGCTTCAGCCTGGAGAATATCAATCCAGGAAAACTGTTAAGAGGTTATAGGCTTCAAGTATCTATAAAATACAGAAAAACTGCTCTTTTTCTTTTTACTTTTCCTTTTTTTTTTTTTTTTTTTTTTTTTTTTTTTTTAGATAAATAAATTGGCACATTCTGGAGAACTCTCATAAAGATAGTAAACTCAAAGACTGTTTCAGTCCTCTTTGTGATCTGTCTCCAGCATGGTGGAGGCATCCAATCTTTTCAAGGTGCATAATAAAATATTCTTTAACCTCATTCTTAGAAATAATTGAATTTCTGTTGGTTATGACTTTCTAAAGAGAAAGAAATGAAGCCTGGACCAGACAATGGCATGGCAAATATTGGTCCAAATAGTTAAAGTCAGGGAAAGTTACAAAGAACGGAATGAAGAGTACCAACAAAAGTGAGAAGGGTTAAAAGGCACTACCARTCTTTAATGAGCTTTGTGAACAGTGTGCTGTGTATTTTGTGTGTATATATGTATTTATATTTTTTTAATATATTTATATACCTGTTACTGTTATTCTTGGTGTTATTAACATTAGATACAACATGTGTGGTTATTTAAACACTGAGTTACGTATGAAAGACTGTTGTCTTCCCTAGGTAAGTGTGCCTCAGATAACTGCAGCGTAACGCATTGTATCACAGTACTGGCGGGCAGAGCATTTTTAAAGCTTTCAGAATTGCCGTGCTCCTCTCTAGGTCAGCTTCTCTATTATCCTGCTCCTTGTCTAACCTGATAGACTTCTGTAAGGTGAACGGAAAGTGCTGCCATTCCCATTTAACAGCATCATAAACTCTCTTTGTRTTTCCCCTGAAAAACTGCAAATAATGAACGTATGTGCTGAGCATGGGAAAATCACGCCATCCATCTGCATCAGGGCCTCGCCTGTGCTCTGATTTAACTAAGGCAGGGTGATGCTGATGTTACAAGCCTGAGATGCTTGGATCAGAGGCACTTTAGCTTGGTGGCAAATTGTATCAAGATGTTCAGTAGGAATATMCAAACTGGATGAAGTTTTTATGCAGTGGACAAGCTGTCCCTTCTCAGCTAAGTGGCAGAGATGAGATCCTGAGCTAGCATAAAACAGTTTGTCTTCTATGCAGTCATTATAGTTGCATAATTTTCCGCCTGCTAAAAAAAGCTGACCTGTCAGATGAAAAGCATCACCTCAGATATATTGAGATTTATTATCAGTTAAGGATTCTGCAGTAGTTTTAAAGAATTATACTGTGACAAAACCAAGATAAAGAAGTAATTTTGCATATGCTTTCTTTTCGGAGCCCAAAACTGTATGGTGTTGAAAATTATTATAAAACTATTTTCAAACTTTTAATTGTAAYGTCTTTGAAAGTTTTAATAAGTATTCAAATTGGAGTGAATACTAAATTATTAACTAAAAAATTCTTACTTTTAACAAATGACCTTTTAAAAATTAAAGCAATATTAAGTTACAAAAGAGAGCAAAGAGACATTTCCTATTTTCATGCCCATTCAGCTTCAATAGAGAAGTGTTCCTTTTAATTATATTTCAGATTCAAACTAGAAGTGTGATTTTTAGACCTATAAGTGAAAATGGATTTATTTTTAGATATATCAAAAATTGTTTGAAAGTGAAAGGGAAAAGAATAATGATGTTGMATCTTGTAAAGCCATTTTTACTACAAAGTAACAAAAATGCAAAAAAAAAATTACAATAGGCAATGTATTGTTTCTGAGATCCTTATTGTCCTAATATAACCCTTTGGAACTGTGTTACTTTTATGTTGTTGAGTTGGGATTCTATCACATATTGGAGAGCTCCACAGAATGTAAATGCAATGTCAAGGATTACAAAAAACCACAGGGGAAATTAAGAGCTGTTTCTTATATGGTGTTATAGGCCTTAAGCCTATATTTTGTTCTGGGCATCTTGTCATTATTGTTTTGTATTTAAGGCTTTGGTGGTGGTAAGAGATACATTCTGAAGGTAAGAAGCGCTTTTGTAGAATTCCAAAGGGACRATGTTTAAAGATTGTCGTCCTTTTTTGAGATAGTTTTCCTGGAGATCTGCAGAATTACAGAGATACAGTCATGGACACGTTCTTGGTTTTGCATAGTTGTTTGTAACACMCATCA
Source organism: Rhea americana (assembly GCF_003343005.1). NCBI lineage: Eukaryota > Metazoa > Chordata > Aves > Rheiformes > Rheidae > Rhea > Rhea americana. Next base: position 1,692,218 of record NW_028186745.1, read on the forward strand.
CACTGTGTTGTTTGTACATCACATTATGAGGATGAATCAAACTCAGGTAAAGTCAGTAGGAAAATTTCTATTAATTTTAGTAAGCATAGATTGTGATCCATGCACACCTTTATGTGAACACATCACCAGTACAGCTGAAAGCCTGGTGGAGTCATCCTGTCTGTGGCAAAATTATGACTTGGAAGATTTCTTTGCAAATGCTAGACTAACATACAGATTTTAAACTTTTCAATGGACTTGCATTTTCCATTCCCGGTGGAACTGTGAATGAGAGCCATTTCASATGATTCTGGTGGAAATGGGAAAAAAATATAGGAGGCTATTATTTTTTCTCTCCTTTAGCCACTTAAAAAAGCAAAGTTCAATTTCAAGATCTCTATCATCTAAGCTGAGTCATGAATGACAGCTAGGGGACATGCGATCTGTATGGTTTTACTATACTGAATTCACTATTCGTATTTTCCAGTTCAGGTAGCTGGTGATCTTTCTGATCATAAGTTACCAAACTTAGCATTTTGAACATGCTGATTACAGTCACAATTACTTTCACATAACCAAAAASTAGCAACGACTAATATCTATTGGGTATAGGAGGTATAAATATATCCTAGGAATTCCATCTGATTTCACAGAATTGCTGTGTTACTGAGTTTATCAAGGTTCCTGCAGTGAGGAGTCTAGTGCCAGGCCTGTGCCCTGTCACTTCAGACTCTGGCAATGGAATACTGTAAATCTGCATTCCAGCAGCAACATGTGGACACAAAAGCATGGCAGTGCTGAGGTAACAGCAAGTGAGACCGAAGGCATTTGGCAGAGAAGAAAGAGCCTGGTCTAAGTGAAACAAAAATGATAAACGATAAGGAAACAGAAAAAGAAAATGCATGCTAGTGCTGTATTATTTTGTCTGATTTTCTTTGCTGCTTCTGGTACCTCAGAAGAAATTATTGATATTTTAGACTATTATGCAAAKGTTGTGTGTGCATTTGCCTGTCGTATCAAGAATCTCTGAAGACTGGATTGTAAGACCCAAATGTCTAAAGTGGAAAAGATTATATTACTAGAGAATCTGTGAATCAACAACAGTTATAGGAAAAAGACAATACATGATCCCATTTTCTTGAGTAATAGACACAGTGCATATGTCCRCAAAATGTACTGTAGAAAGGTACTATACCAAGGTAAGAAAGTGTTAATGTTACCTGCTGAAACCAAGAGAATCTTGTGGACATAAATGCCAAGTATCCGGAGGCTCAAACACRTAACTGCCTAAGTGTCTGCCTTGAGAGCTTTATTGCAGTGAGGCCAGCAGGCTTTACCCTAGATTCACTTTTCCTCATCTTTATATCAGTACATTGCATAAGATGTAAGATCGTTACAAAAGCTTCAGTTAGCAGTGTCACATGCCCCGAAGACTGTCTCCCGGAGATACTCGGAAGGATGAAAGTGCTCCAGCAATCCACGTTTGCTCTGCAGTTGATGAGGCCAGAGTGATCTACAACTGACACCTGTGAAAAAAGGGTTTCACAGATCAGCAGAACCACTATTTTCCATGTGATGACCTTTCAACTTAGGAATGTACTCTGTCACTCTGTTCAAAAAACCCTCTGATTTGGTAGTGTTCAAGACACATATGCCCAGCCTGATTTCTGCCAGTGAGTAGCCATGATGAGACAGCAGAGAAGCAATAGTATTTTGTCACCTTTCAAATGTGAAACAGCTGCTGTGTGTGCACAACTGTAATTTAGTATCTGCTTTAATGGTGGGTATTCCCTCCCTTCTCAGTCTGGCTTGTAAAGGCCTCTGACACCACTTAGAGAAGAATTAGTTTGTAAATCTGCTTTCCAATGCTTTTTGATTGCACTTGATAGGTGCTGTTAATGTAAATCACTGTTATTATCAGCAATGACTCACTGATCCATTGGTTATTGATCTATTAGACTTTTCTCATTTTGAATGACAGGAATAAAGAATGTGCTGCAACCTGCATTCTAAAACCTCCATAAAAGTTTTAATGAAATATATATCATTTTACAGGGAAATCAAGATGCATGAGATGAATGCATTGTGTGTTTGGGTTTTAATTCCCTATTTTGTTAACTCCCCTGCTTAGACCTGGTCTTTTTTTTTTTTTTAATGTTGGTTACTTTTATAGCCAATGCGAAAAAAAAGAGGCAAGTTCAAAGGGCAATTCAGTTTTTCCCATTGACTATGGAGGGACTCTACCTTGGGACTAATTTAGATGGAACAGTTAACTTCATAGAATCATAGAATGATAAGGTTGGAAGGGACACCTCTGGAGGTCGTCTAGTCCAACTCTCAGCATAGCCCCATATGKGGACTCAACCCATGTCCTTGGCATTAGCAGCACCATGTTCTAACCAACTGAGTTAAAYCTGCCCTCTTAGAGATGCACAAAGTTAGGTAGGATGAATCCAAATACTCGGCTTAGAAAAGGTCAGTTCCCAGTCCATCTTTTCTTATAAATGGATTAAAAACTGAAATGAAATAAAAATAAAATCCTCACTAGTAGGGAAAAGAGCCATAGTAAGCAAAATGTTAGCCCAGGAGAAACTTAAACATAGCTGCACGACCACCTGTAAAAACAGAGGGTGCTTATAAGAAGACTGCTGATACAAAGTAATATTAGTGAACTAGTGAGACCAGCTGAAATTAAGCTGTACTGAAGATGCAAACAGCACAGGGACCTTCTGAAAAGGTCACAAGTTTCAGTAGGTGAGACTGGCCCTGCTCAGGAGCTTAACCCATGAGGGTATATGCAGAGTGAGCAGGATGGTCTTTTATTAAAAGTCTGCCCAGTCATTAAACACAAGCAAGGCACAAAGGCAAACTGGGATGCAGGTGTTAATGCTCCTAGAATTTGTTAGGAAAGATGACCAGATAAGCACAGCTTATCTGGAATTTCTATCTTTTGCTGCAAATATGCTTTAATAATAGGGTAATTTGTTTTTTCAACTGAATTTGCCAGTTGATGGTAGAAACAATTCTGCAAAAGTCATCCAGGCAAAATAACAAATGGGAACAATTATTCTTCCTGACTAGATCTTCTAAATGAAGATTCCCTGCAAAAAGSCTGAAAATGTTTACATTAGCTAATGTTATTTTCTTGCTTTTTTYCCTCTTTTTAGAGCTTACATGATTTTGCACTGCTGCAGCTGCTAAATTTTGTATTTATATTTTATTTATGTATCTCTTTCTCTCTCCCTATAAATAGATATAGATAGAATAATTGATAGATAGATTGAATTGTTTCTGAGAGTAAAAGTTTTGTTAGAAAAAAATTGGTACAGGTATTCTTTTTGTATCAGGTGCTTAGAGGTATATATGCATACAAAAATATATTTAAATATATCTTCACTTGTACACATGACTTTCTTTTACTCATCGTTGGTGTGTGTTAGTCTAAGAGATTCTGTCTTTCCATGCACTGCCATGACAGTAAGTACCTTCAAGTAAGTTAGAATTTGCCCAGTCTGACTCATAGCATCCAGAATAGGGCATTTGGGAAAGATGGGCAAAGAGTTGATAGCGCTGAGCCTTTGACTTCCAAATATTCTTTCTTTGTTATAAATTAGCAATACTAACAGACCTATATTAGCTCACATTAGTTCTCAAATCACCTATTGTGCAGGTGAGCCTTACCCAGATAGCTTTGAAAATGTAATCCTCAGAGTAGAAGGCATATACCTAATACATTTAATTCTAGAAGACTCATAAATTAGGTGCCTCAAAAGGTGACCTGCATTAGTTTCATGTCCAAACTACATGGAACTTCAGTCTAAGCTGAGCATCCAGCTCCATTAARTGCTTTCAAATGTCAATATCAAGATATAGATTCTTTTAACTGAAGATTGTTGCTTTAATAGATAATAAGGTTGTTTATAGTGGAACTAACCTGACCCAGTTAYTGTATCTACATGTGAAACCACTAATACTTAGAAACACTTCTTTCTCTTCCCAAAAGGAGCCTAATAATACTAGCTCTAATAGAGGATGGTGACATTGTAGGTAAGATGAACACCACTCTGCTGTCAAAATTTAGGTTTTTTTAGTATTTATTTAGTTTCTCAAAGTTGAACATACTAACATGAAAAGTGCTGTTGAGCTTTGCTTGGTCAGGGCTCTGAACCTTGCAGGACTGAGCAGTCTGTGCTAGTTTAATCTTCTAGCCACTGAACCTTGGAGCTGTAGTCCCAGGGAACAGCAAACAGGCATCTTCACTAAAACCTGCCAGGAGACAGAGGTCTAGAGCATCTCTGCAGTCATAGATTTCTTGACCTCACTGCAAACAAGAGTGTTTATTACTGTAAGCCATTTGGAAAYGCCACCAGTTCCTTAGGCCCTAACCACCAAACTAATGTCAGAGGATAAGTATTTCAGTGACTTTTGAGGCTGCCTGGCTTGAGCTCGTTCTATATAGATGAAAAACCCCACTATTAATCCTCTGAGAAGCTTATTTATAAGGAGGTATTRAAAATCAAAGTGGGAATAAAAATCTGTGTCGTGGTTTGTGCGGTACTGCTGTGTGATAATGAGCTGTACCTGCCTCTCTTGACAGGGCTGCGGGTATATCCATGCTATTCAAATGCACAGTCTTCATTCCCGACAGTACTCCCGTGGACAGATAGGGGAATGTGTTTACGGTAAGTGCTAGGAGGTTTTATGGAGTAGGTAGTGAGATCYTGTTGTTAGAGGGTAACGTAATGTGATAGGTCATCTTGTGCAGCGAACAAAGCTCTGAGCCAGAGCTTCTGCATCTGCGTAAGATGAACAGGGAAACTCTGCCTGAATTCTGTGTTGTGCAGAGCAYAAAGGCTGCTCCTTAGGATTAGCCAAGTAAGTAAAATGGTTTCCTGCACAAATCCCTTCCATTTTACACAGCTCCTAGAACTCCCTCTCTCCAAGAATTGTATACATGCCAGCTGTGAGAGACGGTCTGAGCAAAACTAACTTCTTTTTCTTTTCTTCGGTTGTCTGTTTATTTTGCAGTAGATATCATTGTCTGGAAAAGACTTTATAGGTACAAAGAATCATAATTCCTTCCTCAGAAAGCTAAAAATACTGAAGAAGGAAATTATTCTTTTGGTAAAGGAGTAGGGAGGTATCAGACAGAGCATAAAGCAAAGAAGTCAAAGTGATGACAGATTTGGGTGTTTAAAATGTGTATTTTCTTTAGTAGTATTTGTTTTATTATGTAATTTGCTGTTGCTGATTTTGGCACAGTTATTTTGTATCTTGATGCACTTAGCTAATGGCCCCTTGATTACTGGTTGGTTTGTATTTTTCCCAAGCATTGATTTCAGCTAAGGAATGCATTCCTCTCCCTTCCTCCCATTCTCTCTCTTCATTTTTCCTAGTGCATTGGGGTTGTTTGTGACTTGCCAGATAATTTCAGAGAAGGTTTGTGATTTTAAAGATGGTTCCTAGGCTCAGTTGCCTCAGTCTTGCAGTGTGGAGCTTTTGCTATTAAATAGGATTGCCTTTAAGAGGCAGTGGCTTCTCATCAGTTGCAGCGGCATCCTGCAACTAAAATCTAGCATTTTGGAGAACTAAAGGAAAGGCGTTCTTCACCTCCCACCAAGGTCTCTAGTTTGGAAAATGTTGGATTTTAATATTCAGTACCCAAAGCTATCTTCTGTGAGAAAAGAATGATAACACTCATATATTTACATAACAGTTGCAATGATCATAGGCACACAAAATAATATTAATTCATAGGTGAAGGTTAAAACACAGCTATTGTAGTTACATTTCTCTTTGAACATAGCTAATAGCATGATACTGATGTGGGTCTCTTTCGATCAATGTCTTCAACAACTGCATGCCTGGGCTTCTGCTTGGTTGTTTTTATAYGGCTTCCTTTAGAAAACTAATTCACTTGCTGAATTACATTTTCCTTGCTTGGTGATTACTTTCATGGCTTTCAGTACCTTAGTAACACAGAAAAAAATTGAAATGAATAAAAATCAAACAGTCACTGCTAGCTTATTTTGAAGTAGCACCTCTCACTTAGCTTGGTCCACCCAATCCTAAATCCTGTTCTTTGTGTATGTTTTTCTCTAAATGTAGTCTGGGTTTGGTTTATGACAGTCTGGGTTTAGATTATGACAAGCACTATTATATGACAATTTGATATAAATCTTACCATATGTGAAATTTGAGTTCTGTAGATGATGACACAAGGATTTGAAACATATCACAGGGAAAATGCCAATCTTTTTTCTTCARATGAATACAGTGTTTATAAAAGACYCTGAGTTGACAAAATGGAAGACTGGAGTTTATTTATCTATTAGATYGACCCAGCACAACAATGATAGAACTTCTTCCTTGTTTTTATTCTAATGCACTTGATGCTGAGRTGAGGTACTCACTCCTAATGAAGCATCTCATTAGTCACAGCCTTTTTAATGTTATTGCGAAAAATGGTACTGGTATGTCCATACAGACATATGACCGTAGTGAAAAGTACACAGACCAAAAATACATTTTCCAAAATAAATGGAAACCCATTGGGCTTTGTTAGGTTGCATCTGCTTTAGTGATTTTTAGGCAAAGAGGATTCTGCATATCACAAGCATTTTTGTTATCTATTATCTATCAGGCAAATTAACTTTCCCTAGAGCTAAGCCTAGGAAATTTTACTAACTTAAAGCAGCAATAAACCAAAACAGTCAAATTAAAACTACTATGGAAAACTCACCCTCACTCAGGTATCTCTGGAACAATGCAGACGTCCCATATTCCACCTGAACTTTAAGAACACGTTAAGTATCTGCTGAATTTAAGGTGTGTACTTTACTGTTCACCAAAGCACCTACAGATTGCTTAAATCCCACTATAATCAGGGAGAGTATCTTTGTGGCCTTTGAGAAGAACATGTAATGATCTGAGTTTGCAACAGCCTTTAAATTTTAAACCATGAGCATGAAAAAGAGGAGGAAATGTAAAGTTTATGTTGTGAATTTGTCTAATGATTTAAAGGACACATCAAGGAAAAAAATACCACCTGCTCTATGGTCTAGAATATTTGATTGTTTTTATTATCAGGGAGACCCTGGGGTGTTAAATGAAAAAAAAAAAAAAAAAAGAAAAGAAAAAGAAAAAAAAGCCCACTGCTGGAGGTAGGAGGGAGAAGGTCTTGGCTGTGGGAAAGAAGAGGTAAACTTTTCAGTTGTACTAGTGATGGTTTCCAAGGAAGAAGTGGCCAAACAGCAGATTAGAGCAGTACAGTGAGCTTGTTTAGTAAGGCTGCAATTCAAACTCCACATCATTATCTCTACTAGTATTGATCTGTTATCAAGTCTAGAGACCCTGTGGCCATCTATAATAAGGTAGTCTGAGGTCATTGTCTCTCAAGTGCTTTTCTATTAATTCTCCAAACTTTATGAATTCTGCATTACTCTTTACGGAAAATCACATGGACCACACCTAAAGTTTCCACGCAATGTTTTCAACCCATTCCCATCTCCTCACATGCACATGCATAACTTCGCAGCTGCTGTAGTTTCACAGTCTTACTTCTCAAAAGAAGGCAGAGGAGATATATATGTGTGCATWTATATACACATATACACACATATAAACAAATATTATATATATATAGTCATATATTCTTGTGTATACACACACACACACACTCCTATATACATGTATCCTCCTTATCGCTGGCAAGGTGTAAGTTGGACAGGAGGCCCAGTTGCTGTGGTCGGCTGAGCAGCAGCCCCGTGATRGAGAGCTATTGTATTGTCTTTGCTGCAGTGAAACCAGAAGCCAGCTCTGTGTAACAAGGTTTGTTTCTACTGTGGCACAGTGAACCTTTTGGAGAAAGTGCCTCGAGAGAGTGTGACAAATTCTCTAACTTCGGGAAGCTCATAAACACAGACTGGCCCACAGAGATCCATGGCTGCTTCTTTCCTGTGTCGAGAGAGAGATGAGATCCTGCCTGGGGAAYGCTGACACGGGAAGCAAGCACAGTGCCATAAAATACAGCAGGTTCAACTCTGTCATGTTTAACTGTTCACTGCCTCTAGAATGGATACTTTCATTAGTTTTGATCTAAAGAATGAACAGAGTGCCAGCATGTACCTATATTWGCTAGATCTTTTCAGCATTGGCTTTTCTTAATCTGGAGTTTTGTTTTCACATAGTTAATTTAGATCAAATATTTATTAGAGTTAACTGAGATAAGTCATTTTGAGATGCTTTATGGATACTTTCTTTCATTTAATTCTCTGCAATCAAACCCACAAAAGTTGTGAGTACAAAATCTRCCTCTAAAAAGGAGTGGGTGAAGTTAGTTTTCTCCTCCATATTATCTGCTCTCCTGTGTTTATTGTGTAGAACTGATGTGCCTAATATTGTTTATTAATTTAATAGATTCTGTTTTGGTGATATTTAAATCTTTTTATACAATGAAGACACCAAGGGTAAACACCGTCTGATGACATTTTATTGGGTATTCATAACAAGTTGACTATAAAGAGTAATTACTAGAATTTGGGACACAATTTCCATGTGTTCAACTGACAGAAGGACAGTCCTATACATAAAAGGAATTTAAGCAATTAGGAAGCAGGTCTACGAAGCTACTTTGTTATTCAATTCTTATTTAAGCACCAACTCTCAACTTCAAGCTGATAGAAAATGACACATAGAAAGAAATTGTATGATATTAGTGGCTCCAGCCACTAAGTGCTAGATCAGAGACAATTGCACTTGAGTGGCTTAGAGCATTGATTGCAGAGCAAGATTGCATCTGTTGTTAAAGACTATATAGATATACCCAACAAAACTGTCTTTTTAGGTGTGGACAATGGACTGCCTTTCAAAACAAAGAAAGTAGGCAATAGCAGCATAAAAACCTTGGCTTTTACAGTACAGCCTAGAAACTGAAGCATTTGCCAAAGAGGCAGAGGACATTTTTTCCTGACTGTGAGGTTATCAACATAAGCAGTCTGATTTATCAAGGCAGCGCCCTACTACCAGAGCTAGAGAAGTCAGGGATTCTATGTTTGCCATTATTGGAAGGTTTCTGGACCCTGATGATTAACAAGCTGGGGAAAATAGGTCTCTCTAGTCTAGAGATAAGGCTAGTGACTTCATGTGAGTCTAGTTTCTTCTGTCTATTCACAGGACTGCTAGTCTATTAATGAGTTGCTAGATAAAGCACATGAGAGCTTCAGGAAGAAGAACTAGCCCTTGCCCTTTTTTCTTCCCTTTCCTTATGGTGTCCTGACTTTTAAATTACCTTCTTCACAATGGCCCAAATTCAGAGCTTCTGCAGACTTATCGGTGGCTTAAGTACCAGGAATAGTACTCCTCTAGGACTGCATTCAATAAAATGTGG